>NW_010428741.1:94178-102952 GCF_000710305.1 Buceros rhinoceros silvestris | reverse complement strand
GTGAGACCCGCGCAGAAGCTGCCGCCGCAGCCGGCGCTGCCAAACCCACGGCATATGCTGTGCTCTGCCCTACACCTGCCGATGGGCAGCCGCCGCGCACCGCTCGCGTGGCACCGGCGTGAAGGAAGGAGGAAAAGCGGCAGCCCCATCTGGAAGGAATTTAGCGGATAAAGAAGGGCGGTGAAACCCAAAAATGAAAAAAATCGTGAGAAAGGAGATGGCGCAGGGAGAGACGTAGCCACCCTGGTAAGGTCGTGGGACGCTGTGGGGTGCAGTGGGCAAGGGCGGAGCAGCACCCAGGGGTGGTGGTGCATGGGCATGGGATGGCCAGGACACGTCCCCTTCGCACAAAGACCCCCATTTGCACCAGCCCCCCCTTTCCCTGTGCACAGCCCGGGGCCAGCTGCCCTGCCACGTCCCCACCAGCTCCAGCAGAAGGTGCTGGGAAGCTGCTGGGGATATTGAACTTCTCCTTCTCAGGAGCAAACCCCAGATGATCACGAGCAAAATTGATGGTCCCCGGTGCACGCCCCGGGGCCAGCGCCCCTGCCACGTCCCCACCAGCTCCAGCAGAAGGTGCTGGGAAGCTGCTGGGGATATTGAACTTCTCCTTCTCAGGAGCAAACCCCAGATGATCACGAGCAAAATTGATGGGAGAATATACTTCCTGCCTGCTTTGAATTTACTTTGGTAAACCGAACGCACTCGGGGCTCGGGTCTGTAATTTATTGAAAGGAACCAGACTGGAAACCAGCTTCACACTGTGAGTAATTTCTAGCATCTCTGTAATCTATCACCGGGAGACAGGGCACTTTGTTTCTCTGAAAAATTATTTTTATAGTTGGCTTAGTAACAACAACAATTATTATTATTAATATTAATAACTACTTGTGTAAGTCCTTTCATGCGTGGTTTAGAAAGCGTTCTGCACGTGGGTCAAGGGGTGCTAGCTGCATCTCACGGGAAGGGAAACTGAGGCATGGATTTGACCTCTGCCTTGCTTAGGCTCACCCTGCACCCTCACTCCCAAAATATTGCTTGGATCACTGGATGCTGATGCCCTTTCTGTATTTCTAAAATATTTGAGGGTTTAGTAATGATGAAGGAGCAGTTCAGGAAATGATTTTTGTTAAAATTTGGGTCTACTTGGGTTAAAAACATTATTAAGAAAACTCCACAAAGAATAGCCCTTGCCATGTCATGGTGGCTAGAGCTGATGTGCAGGTTGTTCCCCACGTGCTCCAGCTCATTCCCCAGGAGAGCACAGAAACACAACATCTCAGCTTAGAAATAGCGACTCAAACATTTCCTCCACTTAGATTTAGTGTAAGGGAAATAGAAAATTTTAGAAGCCCTTGATTTCCCCCAGACTGGCTCCCTGGTGTCTGGCCTGAGGCTACTGCAGCCCCGACCCCATCATCTGGAGCGCAAGGACATCTGCCTGGGTGCGAGAAGCAGGACCCATCCTCAGCAGCAGCAGTGCCAGGGCTGAGATAGCGTAGGACGCCCCTCCGTAACTCCATGCTGCCCAGCTCACCAGCTTGGCTTATTTAGTAACGCAGTGCCCCTCCACGGGGATCTCCCCAGTCCCACTTTCCAGAGGGGAAACATGCTGTTTGTGGGTAGAGAGCAGCAAAGACCTGCTGCCGAGCACGCACCGAGTGCTGGGGGTGGGTGGACATCCCCCAGCTGGGGTCCTGGGGTGGACAGACATGGGGGAGGACACCTCAGCGTCACCCCTTCTCATCCTCTCCGCTGCTGAGGCCACGTGCAAAACAAAGGTGCTTGTTCCAGACACGTGTGACATTACTGGAATTTAGAGGGTGAAACCACTGCAGGTGGAAATCGTGTTCTGCCGTGGAAGTGGTGTAAACGTTTTACCCACACATCGTTCAAGACACTATTTTATCTGTAACGAGAGAGCCCTTCAGCTGACCGTTATCCCTGTCTCTCCTCATGTCTTGTTTTGTAGCCATCGTAATAATACTTAACTTTCACGGAGTTCTTTACATCTTCAAAGTCCATTTGTAGGTATTAACTAATGAACCCTTGTGCTGCTGCTATGAGGAGTATCCTATGAGGAGTATCCTATGAGGAGTATCCTATGAGGATAACACGGCGGTGTTATCTGCAGGTGGAAAATTCAGGGCACGAGTGGTGGTAGGGCAGGGACTGGAGCCTGGACATCCTGCCCAGCCGCAGGCAGCAACACCCCGTGCCTCGATGTGGCCCACCATCCCTGGGTTCACTTGCAAAATGTTCACATCCGGTAAGAAAAAAAAAATCAGAAATAAATTATTTTTTTCCCTTCCTTAGGAATTTTAGTGCTTTGGGGACATTTTTCCTTTATTTCTTTAATGCAGTGAAAATTGTTCAGAGCAGAGCCGTGTTCCTTAATCCCGTACAGGGGTAATATAATCTGCATTTGTTCAGAGCCATTCAACCTGAATCATCCCCCAGCGCTAAAGCTGACGTGCAAGCAATGCACAGCGAGAAATCCACCCGCCAACTCGATGCAGGCGCTTCCAGTTAAGGGAATGAATGAATACGTACAGGTGGGGCAGGGCGAGGCTGTGCCTTCCTTCGCCCAGGATGAACAAACTGAAGCCTTCTCAAAGTGCCCGTTTCTGCTCGGTTCGCTGTGCCCAAGTCGGAGTGTGGGGTTTGCTGTGCGGGTGCGCGCTGTCTGTCCATCCAGGGTTTCTGGACATCGGCGGTTCCAGCAGGGTCAGGCAACACCTGTGTATCCCTGAAAAAAAATCCCCTTTTACACCTGGAAAGACATTCCAGGAAGGTGTGTCAGGAGAGACGTGGCGCATGGTGGTGGTGGTAGTTAATTATCCAGTATTGCCATGGGACTGAGCTGTCACCGGCACCGTTAGCGCTGGAGAAGCAGAGCCATGAGGAGGGCAGCGCCACGGCCCCGCTCGCACGCAACGCCAGGCATCAGATGGAAAAGCAAAGTGTTTACGCTGCCAGACCCATCATCTCTGCCTGCAGAACTTACAGAGGAGGGCAGGCAGCAGCCGGGGGAAACCCGGAATGCGTGTAGCGTTTTTTTCCTCTCAGTTTTCTCCCTTTTCCCAGGACTTTCTCGGGTTTTGCTCCATCGCAGGGTGAGGAAGCCAACAGATGGCACTGTGATGTTTCTGGAGGAGCCCGGCCTTGCTGGCGGCCAGGCACACGCTGCCTGAATGTTGGAAAAGCGTTGCGCTTCGGGGAACTTTGTCCCCACCCAAAAGGAGAGGCGCAGTCTCCCCTTGGCCCTTTGTCCAGTTTGAGCTGCTGCGACTTTGGCCCAAAGCACGATGGAAAGTGAGTACGTGTGCGTACACCCTTAGCACGTTATCTGTTACCAGGAAAAGGGATGCAAAACCATCCTGCAGGTATTAGAGCATCTCAAATTCCCACTGAGAACATTTTCTCCCTGTGTCCTCTGTGGCAGGCACGGGCAGGTCAGACACCCTTGGTGCTGTGCCGGTACCTGGCTGAGGAAATCAGTTGTGGGGAGCTGATTATTTTGGCAGGAGGGTCAGGATTCCTTGGGAGCACGGCTGGGTAGACCAGTGGCCCTCATCTGGAGTTCAACTTTAGCTGTGGAGGCTTCTACTATTTGAGACTGGTGGAGCAGAGGTGAGGGATGGGGTGGTGCTGGAACTGGTTCCTGGAAGTAAAATCCTGCCTGTTCCTTTCATCAAGTCTCCCCTATACAAGAGTGCCCTTTATTTGACATGTCCCACAGGTCTATGCTTGCTGCTCTAGGAGTGGAGACACGGTCACAGCTTCAGCCATTGGTTTGTGCCTCATAGCAGCGTTGGGTGGGTGGTTTGGGGTGAATTATCCCCTCTGTTTGAAATGCACCTATTTTCCATGCTAACTCTCTAACTCCTTTCCAGTCCAGTATTGCAAAGTCCTGTGAAGCTATTCCCCAGTGCTCCCAGTCCTACCTGGTGAGTATCACTGTCATCGCTGATGTGCTGGGCTCCCTTGTTTCCAGCTCCTTAAGCATGTCCTGAGATGCCTTCTTCCTCCTGTGTTGGTATCACTTCCTCCATCCAACGGCATGTAGCTGTGATGGGGATGGGGAAAGCTGGGCTCTCAGATACATCCGAGCAGGCTTAGCTGTCAAAGTGGGGCAAACTCAGAACCATGGCCTGCCTTAAGCCACAAGACCTTTTCTAGTGAGCAGTGGGTGCACACACCCTGCGGTGCCCTCTCCCTGCCTCGCCTTCCTACAAGTTGCCATTGCTCATCTTCTTCCTCCCTCTTCTAAAAACCCTCCCGAGGTCCAGTCCAGTGGACGTATGCAGCGTTTGCTGCCGGGTCCTGAGCATCCCCGTTCCCTGCGGACCCCCTGTGCACCCTTGGAGGATGTGCCCTGCATCGCCGCTGAGCCCAGTCATGCCCCGCATGCAGCGGGCTTGACCCTGCTGCCATCCAATGGCGCCTTTCAAATTGCTGAAGTCAAACCAGGGTAAGTAGTTCCATTAGGCTGACCTACGCCTTGTCAATCTTTACATCATTCAAAGGTAATTTAGCCTATTCATTCATAACGAGAGGCTATTGATTGAGTAATCTCTGTTATTAGCGTTTGGGTAGGACTCGCTCTTTGTTTTATTTTGTTATTGTTTTTGTTGGTTGGCTTAAGCCTGCTTCTGGTTTGCCCCCCTGTAACCACCGCTGCAATTACAGTAAAAAGTATGAGCAGATACTTGATTAAGCCTTGCAGAGATTATTACAAAGCAAGGCCTCTTTCTGAATGCACATATTTCAGAAGAAATAGCATAAAGAATCATGTGTGTGTGAATTTCTAGGATCTGCAAGCACAATTTATCCTTGCAGGTCAATAGCTCATATTGTCTGCTCTGCCAAATTGTTCAAACATATATAATGCTCTCAAAACATTGCTTAATTAGATTCTAGAGAACATTGACACACAAACAAAAGATATTAATATCAAGGATTTCAGCCTCAAATGTAGTTTACACAGATCAAAGAACATTTTTGGTGCAAAGAGGTTATGAATGTGACAGGTTGTTACGCCACAAGTGAAGAATATGACAAGAGGGGGAAGCAGTGATCAGAGAGAGGAGCACAAAGAGGAATGAGTGCGGACTGGTGAGGGGCACGGGGAGAATAGAGCTGCAGAAACAGAGAAGAAGGAAGATTACTGGCGAGGCAGGGAAAACACCTCACAGTGAACACTGACAAACTGTGTGGCGACACCCCCTAAAATGGAGATGGAGCTTTTGGGGGGGTTAGGGTTGCGAATCACTGCTGTGGGGTAGGATGAGGCTTGTCCTCTTTCACAGGCATGGCATATTAAGAATAAGATCCCAAAATGTGTTTGTAGGCAAAATCTCCCTTGAAATGAATGGCTAAGGCTGGCATGGAGACGTGGGCCTAGGCTGGGAGCCTTTTGTTTCTCAGCCATTTGATGCGGTCTGTGTCGCTTGAAACTGGGCTGAGGCAGTGAAGAGGTGAAGGAAGGGGACCTGGAAGAGCCATGAAGAGACAGGCTGAAGCCAGAGGTGGCTTGTCAGAAGATGTGCAGTCCTAGCCAGACCTGGGATCTTGGGGGGCAATAAGATAGAAAAGGGAACAAATATAGTTAACAATTGTCTGTCCTGAGTTTCACCGATGCTACTGAGAAGAAGTGACATAGTTGCATGTGCCTGGTGTGGGGGAGATTGATGGTCTCCTTGGGATGTGGATATCCTGTCCCCATCACTTTGAAATAGCTACAGGCTCTGGAAGCAGCTTCATGGAGCCTCGGTGATCCTGGGACAAGAAGAACTGCCCCGAAGCTGCCGCCTGAGCTGGAGAAATTTTTAGTCTGATCAATGGGATCTTAATTCACCTGGACCAAGAAATTACTGTTGGGTGGCTACCTGGAACAAAAGCAAGGAGCTGAGAGAAAGCATGGGAAGTGAATGTAAGGGTAGACATAAAATAGCAGGCCAGAAAAAACAAGCAAACAGCGAAAAGAACAAGCCAAGGGGAAGTCAATAAAATTGACTTAAAATACATATGAATGAAAAAAAATTAATAAGCCAAAGCTGTATTCAATGTCAATATTGTTGTAGCAGTCTGAGAAATCATGAATAAATAAAAGCAGATGGTGGATTGATCATACCACACCAAGAAAGGCACTTGTGAAGAATATTTTCTTCTGAAGGCACACAGACTCATATGTGTATTTCTCGTTTGCTTTAATGGGAGTCGTGTTTGCAAACTCCTGTGTGTTGAGAAACAGGTAAACCTCAGTGGTTAGGGCTTGTATGACACAATTATTTCCTTTTTCTCCTGGAAAGCATTAACTCCTGTTTCAGAAGTGTTCCACCTGCATATTACGCTATATATCACAGCAACCTGCCAAATCTGCTGTAAATTATTCAAAAACACGCTGACAAATTAAGGACCGGCATTTTAAAGAGTGGGTAATTTGCAGCATTATTGAAGAGAACCTTCTCCCTTCAACTTTTCCCAACAAGCACTAAAAACAAACTGCCGCTGCTGCTGAGGGAAGGGTTACCCTCACCCAAATGCTGGCTGAGCAGCTGGGACCTGCGCCTTGGTCCGGAGAGATGCTGAGTGCTCTCGGAGCCGACCACACTGAAGAAACTCGGCTCCTTCCCCGAATTTGCATCTATTGATTTTTCTGAGTGGATAGTGCAGAATCGTAATATCCCATTTAAAAAATTGGGAAGAGAGGAAACTGCATCACAATGAGCTGGCACAGAGGGCTCGCTATTAGGCCCGGTTCCAGAGGATCGTTTAAGCATGCACTTTCTCAGAAACCTTGTTTTTATTAGGTGGTTTCATTAGGTAGCTCCTTAGTTATACTGTAGGTGCAGAGACCAAGCCGTTTGTCTAGCACTAGTTCTCATTGCTGTGGTATGTAGCTTCCAGAGGCTGAAATAACATCCTTAACATCCCCATGGAAGAGCATTATTTGTCTTAAAATGTAACTCCTATTATCAAAATCAACATGAGAGCAGCAAGGAGTTGGCCAGGTACAAGGGTGTCAGAGTATGTCCAATTACGTGCCATTTTTATCCCAACTTCAGCTCTTCCTCATCAACAGGAAAAACAACTTCTGAGTTCTCAGAGAGTTGAACGTACAGTTGTGCCAAAGCGTGGTGCGGATGGCACGTCCCGCCATCGGTCTTGAGGGGTTGTCGGAGAAGGATGCGGAGGCAGAGCCATGAGGAGAACAGAGAAGTGTCCCTGGTGCATGGAGTCGCCTAGTTCATGATCACTTTGGGTCACTGAGCTGGAGGGGGTTGGTGCACGGCTCGGAAGCAGGGCTGCTTCAAGAACACACTCTTGTTGTCTTCTTGTACCTTACTGGCCATGTTTCTCTGTGCCTTAAGCAATTAAAGTTTAGAAAAACTCTGTTGCAGCCTTCAAGGTGGGTGGATTTGCATTTTGATCCCTTTCCGAAGCCCTGGAGCTGTCAGGAAAAGTTTGTCTCCTTAAAGTGAGTTGCTGTGGAGCAGCTGTACATAGGATGGCCATGCCTGCTTCAAGAGGTGCTGAGCTGCCTGCTGATTACAGTCTCATCCTGTAGACTTGCTCTTTGGTCCCCAAGAAAGTGCAGAGAAAGCCAAGAGCCTCTTCATTTATCACTGTCACAATCTGCATCTTGTTTCAAAGCTGGTTTTGTAGATCACAGCTCGGGTGTTCTTCTGTTTGCATTGTGCCTGTAACGGTGAGAGCAGATTTATGGCTTGTGCTCTTCAGGTGTTTGACAGCTCTGGTTTATCTGACCCAGGAGATTCGTTTTTCCCCTGGAAATGATTAGGCGGTTGTGAATTTACATGAGGAGCTATCAGGAGGAATAGGCAAGAAGAACATTAACGGTCTGTAGAAAACACAGGAGACCCATAGCAACAGGTATTTCAGAAAGGCATTAAGGGAGTTTTTCTCAGCCCTTGCTAGAGGAAACAACTCGCAAAGCTGCCACAGAATCATAGAACACTGGGTTGGAAGGGACCTCAAGGATCTTCTGGTCCAGACTTTCTTGGGAAAAGCACAGTCTAGACAAGATGGACCAGAACCCTGTCCAGCTGAATATTAACCATGTCCAGCTTATAAAGTCACGTATGATCCAGGTGTGTACACATGCCCATGGTAGCCATGTGGACAGGCAGCCCACGATCTGCTTGGTCTTTGCAGACCTCAGCTGTGAGGTTCTGGGTGTGCAGGCTTGTGAGATCAGAGGTGCCTCTGCCTTTAATGATGACACCAAAATTCCCAAAAAGCAGCAGTCATGTGCGGGACAGACTGTGTAATACTGAACCGGAATGCTGCTAAGTGTTGCCTGCTCATGCCTGTGAGCACCCTGAGCTGGGGAGCACGGGCAGCATAGGGACAGGAGATGCTTGTGTCAAACCAACACGTAAGGAGATCCAGTCTTCTGGTGAAACAGATGGACCAGTGCCTCGTGACAAGATGCAGACACACAGCGTGGGTAGAGAACTGCTGTCTGCCCATTAGAGGTTGAAAAGGCTGAGGGGGGATTTGGTTGAGGGTTAAGAAATCTTGAAGGCAGCGGATAAGCTGGGTGCAGAATGGTCATTCTCCAAATCCTGTAACAGAAGAATAAGGGGCACTCGATTGCAAACAGTAAGAGATTAAGTTTGAGATAGATAAAAGAAAACACTTCTGGACACTGCAGGTAGTGAACTTTGGGAGCTTGCTGCCACGGGAGGAAAAGGGGATTAGACAAACTCGTGGAAACAGCTTTGTATGTGACAGCTAAAGTGGCT
>NW_010428741.1:82936-94042 GCF_000710305.1 Buceros rhinoceros silvestris | reverse complement strand
GAATTCACCTCTCGCGTCCCTGCCAGGGCAGCTCAAGGAGCTGTGGAGCATGAGGGGGATGGAAAGAGGTCTGGGTAGCACAGTATCCTTCAATGTCATCTCCCCCTGTGCCCGTTGCAGACAGTGTGCCAGGCTGGACATCCACCAGACAGAGTCAGCCAGGGCATCCCGTTCACCGAGCTTTCTGGCATGAGCATTTCTGCTGCAGTGTGCAAATGCCAGCTTGCACGGGAGCTGGCACGCTTCCCATGCCAGGCATGCAGAGGCCATCACCCTGCAGCTTATTCTGCATCAAGGAGCAAGTGGCACAGCTCTGGGGGTGGTGTTCACCCCCCATCTGTGGGGCAGGGGGCTCTGCCGTCCCCCCCGCTCTCCATCCTTCCACTACTGTTTTTTCTGCATCAAGGAGCAAGTGGCACAGCTCGGGGGGTGGTGTTCCCCCCCCATCTGGGGGGCAGGGGGCTCTGCCATCCCCCCCGCTCTCCATCCTTCCACTACTGTATAAGCCCCAGCGACGGCAGCTGCCCGGAGAGTACCTCGCCGCTACAACATAAGACACATGGATCAATTAACGCAGTTGCTGGGTTTCGCTTTTGAATCAATTAAGTGGAACTGAAATTAACTAAAAATATCCTTTGCTTATTAACAGACCGAACTAATTGCAATAAAAGGCAGGAAAAAAAAAGAAGAGAAACACCAAGATGCTGTTTGTCACAGCGAATCTCTGCCCTCATCTTTATTGCAAATATTCCTCGTTTGCCAGGCGGACTAATGACTCCACAACCTCAAATCAATAGTGCCATCCCACGATGGGGCAGCTGCATTGCCCAACATCTCCAGCACATCCCGGCTCTGCGGGGCCGGGATGGGGCCTGACTGGGACCCATTCTCCTCTCCACCAGCCCTCCTGCCCTGGCTGCTCCTGGGGGCCTGGGGCGTGCAGACCTCTTTGTCTCGTCCTCCTTCCCTTTGTTTGTGCCTCCAGTTCTTTGTTTGCCTGGTTTTTAATTTTTTTTGTTGTTGTTTGCATCCGTCATTCCTCTGTTGGCCTTTCCTTCCTCTTTCCTTCTTCATGCATGCCCTCACCCTGTCCCAGGGATTTCCATCTGACCCCCCAGACCTTTCTTTTTCCCGTTTCCACCATTCGCTTTCCCTTGCCTCCATCCTCAGTGCTATCCTGCTCCTTCCCTCTGTCTTCCCAGCTGCAATTAGAGCTAATCAGATACCTGAGCAGCTCTGCAAAGCTATTAGTGCCTTCCCGCTCATCCCCAGGGGAGGTGAGCAGAGCTGGACAATTAGGCTTTTCCGTGCAGCCCCCAGTCTGATAAACACAATAAACAACAGGGCGCAATGGGCACACCTCTGCTGCCCGTGGGTCTGCGCCGGGCACAGTCCGGACAGCATCCCTGGCCATGCTGGTTGTCCCAGGGTGGCACCTGCCATGTAGGGTGCTCCCAGGGAGCTCGCCCGGCCACCCTGCTCCTGCCCCCGCTCCTGCCCTCGCTCCAGGTCACCCCATCTGAGGAGGCTGGGGGGTGCTTTTGGTGGGGGGTACAGCCTTTCCTGCGGGGCCAACGCGCAGTGTTTGTTGCAGAGAATTTCCCCGCTCGCTCGGCAGCCCGGCGCACCCCTCCTGCTGCTGGATCTATGAGCTGTGTGTGTGTTTTGTAATTAAGCAGTTAATTGCACTGGAGTTCTTGATTAGCTTTGGGGGATGGTAATGTTCTAGCAGGATGAGATGTTGTGTACAGTTCAGAATCATTTACAGAAATTGGAGCTAATTTTGCTGTCTGTGCTTATTACTGCATTAATTTAATTTGGGTTGCTTTTAGCTCATTAACACATCTAATTAATTCGTTGACATCACTATTAAGATGTCTCTTTGAAATTGGCGTCTCCAG
Organism: Buceros rhinoceros silvestris; assembly: GCF_000710305.1. Taxonomy (NCBI): domain Eukaryota; kingdom Metazoa; phylum Chordata; class Aves; order Bucerotiformes; family Bucerotidae; genus Buceros; species Buceros rhinoceros. The sequence goes on along the minus strand of NW_010428741.1, from coordinate 92,141 downwards.
ATAATCAGGATGGAAGAGGCTGACAGATCAGGCGCGAAGCTGACTGGGAAAATGGGGAAGGAAAAAAAAAAGGGACGACTAATGAATTTTCCATCAGAATCGCACGGATTGTCAGAGTTGGTATCAGAGAGACAGAGACAGAGCCAGCGAGACAGAGAGAGGGCATGAGAGAGACAGCAGTGGTAAAGGGAGACTCGTTCTTTCAAAAATACTATATTCGTTAGGAGAGCAAACAAGACGCATGAGAGGACAATAAATATTCTTTAGCGGATCGACATCAAGGCTGCATATTTCTTACTTAATTTTCCTCTCTCCCTGGTTTTCCATTGTGGCCTTTTGGCTGTTTTAATTTTTTTCCGCATCGCAAATGATTTTGTAACACCGGTGCTGGGGGCTTTGATGGACCGATGGGGCTGGGGCCGTGCGATGCCCCTCCTGCCACTGTTGTTCCTACTCTGCTGGGGACAGGGGAAGGCTGTGGGGATAGGAGAGCATCAATGCCCTGTGCTGTGGCAAGTGTGGAGTTCAGGGGATGGACAGGCAATTGCAAGCAATTGAATTATGGTCATTTAATGAGTGCTAACTCATTAAGTGCGAACGCATCAGCAGAGCCTCCATATCTGTATGCCGGCCCGGCTGCACTTGTGAAATCAGACAGCTTAGCTTAAGCCTGCCTTCACGGTGGATGTAGCTAGCAGGAGAGAGATGTCCTACGGGTTTGGAGGGTCATCTGTGGTTCACTGGATTGGGTGGAAAGTCACAGCAAGATCATGCAGTGGCCCAGGAGCTGCTGGTCCCATACGTGGTCAGGAGACCCAGAGCAGGAGTGGCTGCCACTTGCCACCTACCACCCTGTCTCTGCAAGGAGGTAAAAACACCCTTCGTGACATTCACAGGTCGTATTGAACCGGGAGCCTAGGACACCTCTGGAGGCTGGAAAATCATCTGCTTGGGAGCAAATGTGAGCAAGCCCAGCAAAATGAGTCTGGCAAAAGGAGGCAAATAACGCCAACCCTCAGGCAAGGTTGGTGCCCTTGTCTGGGCCGTACGCTCACAGCCCATTTTTGGCTGCAGAAGTGAAGACGGTGTGCTGTCCTGGGGCTGAGGGTGGCAGGAATACTGTCCCTTGGCAGGAGTTGGAGTTAGTTAGCAAGAGAGCAGGAAGAGAGAAGAGGAGTCAGCACTGGCCTTGCTCCGTGACACAGATTGATATGGCTGCAGCACGTGCTTAAAATGACCCAGAAGAGCTGTTTTTCTGGTTCCAGGACCCAAATTTGGAGGATTGAGGTGCAAAGGAAGGAGCTGGGGAGCACGGCTGGCTAAAGGCACACAAAGCAAGGGTGGGCAGTGGAGGGTTTGCACAGAGGGCAGAAATATCACAGGCAGAATATAACCAGAAAGGCACAGGGGTGTTCTGGTGCGAGAGGCAAGAACTGGGACTGTCCTGGTGTTAGAAATATTTACTACAAGGCAAGGCAACCCTTGAGGAGCAGATGAGGAAACACTGAACAGGGACCCTTTTCTTTCTCTCCAGCCCTTCTGATGTTCCCCTCTGCAAGGAGCTGAGCCTGCAAGCACTTCCCTCAGCACACAGCCCAGCTCTCCGGCCTTTTGAGTTTTCACTGTTCTCATATTATTTCCCAGATTTGCCCAGAAGTGCCTGGTCAGCACAGTGCAGAGCCAGGAGCTGGGACCCTGAGTGTGGCCGTGCTGCTGTAGCAGGAAATTCTGGCCTCTTCCAGCTCCAGACGCATCTTCCCAAAACCATGGACGCCCTGGACCCAAGGAGAGGCGGGAGCAGACACAGGTATGTTTTGAGGTTAATTACAGTATTCTCCCTTAGATAACCCCCATCCAGATGCAGAAGACTCAACCTCTTTCCATTCCACATTCCCTGCCCTGTGACGAGTGGGGCAGAAATGGGAGAAACAGCCCTAAAACCCACTTCACCCATTGTCTCAGCCTTTCTGGGTTCACAGAACCCCCAGGTTTGCACAGTGCATGTGCAGATCCCTCTATATATTTTAAATTTGGGCTGTCTGACAGCAAACCAGCTTTTCTGAGTTACCTTCCACAACCCCGATGGGTCCCTCTGGAGTCTGTAGTCAATGCATTGAAACCACCAATCTAGTTAACTCAGCACACTCCCAACCGCGTACTGGGCGCGCCAGCCAGCACGCTTGTTGCTGGAAGCATTTTTGGTGGAGTTAGTAACATTATCTGGGCTACAAACATAATGATCCCTTCCCACCACCCCTCTGGACCTCTCAGGGGAGATGGAATGTGGATGGAGGCAGTAGAAGGAGCATTTTCACTGGGAATAGCTATCCTGCAGCAAGGCTTTTGTAAAATGGCTTCAAACTAATTGATTTTAAAAGAGAAGAAAATCTCAAGTTGCAGTAGGAAGGCTGTTGTGGAGGGAGAGGATGATTTTAAAGGCTCTGTGGGTTGCACGTGATTCTGTGGGTGGACCTTGAAGGCTCTGAGATCAGTGCACTGCCCTGTAGGCAGGCCAGCCCTGTGCCCCTCGCTCCAGGGACATCACTGTCCTCATCAGATTCATTGTCTGTGTGCCCTCTCAGACTGGAAAAGCCAAATGGAAAAAGCAATTTCTTCCTGACAGCAATTACAAGCCTTGCTGAGAGGCTGAGAGAGATCATAGGCAGAGGGCTGGACTCTAGGAAAGGAGGCTCCAGGCAGGGTCTAGGTGGTAGTGGTGAGGGATTGCAGAAATGAAACCTCCATCATTAGTTTCTTTGCCTCGCTCGAACCTCACTTGGGAGGAGCTTGAGGTGCTGGGTGGAGGTGAAGGAGAGCCAAGACTTCCCATTGCAGAGAAAAAGGTAGTTGAGCTTTATGAGTATGAGGAGGATGTGCACTTTTCCAAGGCTGTCAGTGTTGGAAACACATGTCATGTGTAGCCATCTGCCTGGTTTTCAAAGGTACCAAACCAGACTGGTGCCAAATTACAAGAGGAGAGGACTGGTTTTAAGAGCCGTTTTTCTGGCAGCCTTGATTTGTCCCGCTGCCATCGAGCTCAAACACCAGGGCTGGCAGGACCACTGGTGCTGTTGCCTGTTCTCCTACCAAAAGGAGATCAAACCCTCCTTTCAGCCCACCCTGGAAGAGAGAAGCAGTGTCATACTGAATGCACAGGTAAGGTGAAAAGCCACAGGAGCAAATTGCATTGGCTTCCTGGGATTCCATGTCCAACAGTGGAGCTAAAAAGGACTGTGTTTGTAGGTCTCTTCTCCTCACCTGTGATTTGGGAGGGAAAAAAAAAAACCAAGAGCATCCCCACATCCTCAGTGTAACAAGTGAACCCAAGCAAATCTTTCTGCCCTGCGTGGCCAGGCTCTCCCTTTGAGGAGCACAGCACCGCTGAGCTGCAGTTCCCACCTGCAGGAGAGAAGTTTGCTCAAATTTCTGTTCAATTTCATTCAAGGGAAGAATATTAGAAACTCCACTCTTTAGCACTTCATTAAACACTTTAGTTTAATAACATCCTCCAGGGAATCCCGATCTGGACCACGTGAGCCAGGAGTAAACAGCTGCATCAATTAACCCCATAATCTCAGGGGTGCTATTAGAAGGTGAGATACCCTCAGAAAGTGCATGTGCCTGCAATTAGGCTTAAAATACTTATGTGTCAATAGCTTTAGTTATTTGTGCTCTCTGCTATTGATCTTGCTTATGTTTTCCACATTAAACAGTCTTTCTTACTTCATCAATAAATTAAGTGCTGTTTAGATTTATTCACTTTTCCTATTAAACGGTGCAAACTCCCAAGCTCCTCGCCCTGGCCTGGCTCTATCTGAGACGAGGGACTCCAGCTCTCTTCGCTGGCAGCTCCATCTTGCTTTTGTTTCAGGAGCTGGGGAAAGCAGCAGGGGGAAAGAAATTCAGAGGACGCTGGCCTGGATTGACCATGAGCAGAGCTTGAGCAGGACAGACAAGGTTTCTGAGCTGGGATTGCTCGATAGGCCACTTTACGTGACCTGCCTGGGTCAGATTTGGACAATGTCTTAGAGAAGGCAAGCTTTTGACACCATGAAATTATTGGGTTTCTGCCACATGGGAGCTTGAGGAAGGGGCAGGATCTGTAAGACCATGCAGAAGATGAGGCTGTCCCTGGCTTCTCTTCCCAGTAAGAGGCTTTGGGAAGAGCTTTAAATCCTCTGAAATGGCAACCAAGCAGGCAGGGAGCAGTGCTGCCAGCAGTCACCTCCCTGGGAACGGGCTGGCTGAGATGAAGGGCTGGTCCTCTCTTTTTCCTCCTCACATTTTCCTTCAGCTTCATTACAGACTGCAGCCTCCTCCTTCAGATTCTGTGGCCCAAAACTAGGTGTGTGCGTAGACAGAAGGGTGACAGTGTTCAGCGTTTCTGGCTGGAAGCTGGGAGCGCTCTGTGACACACAAGTGTTCCTGGGTATCAGTGAGATGTGAAATGTTGGAGAGATGTTTGCCTGCAGGGCTGGCTGAGAAGAAGGCTTGAGGAGGAGGAAAGTTTTATGATGGTTTGTTTTTTGTAGCCAGACTTCTAAGTCCTAATTCTTACTCCCACGGGAGTGGACCAAGGCTGGGGTCCTGCTGCAGGAAAAGTGCTGTGCTGGGGGTTGAGCACCCTGAGCAAAAGAGCAGCTCTTGCCAAGGGCTGGTGGCATGGTACGCTGAAGATACCTATTGTCCTTTTCATTCTTTAGGTTCTTCAAGAGTTTTTTTGCAGCCTTGAAGACCTGTTGGCTTTCTGTAAGGCAATTGCACAGTTATTTTCATGGAAAATAATTCTGGAGGGCTTGGGTTATTTTTTTCCTTTGGTCATCCTGGCTTTTCTGTGCTCTGCCTAATGAATGTTGTGGTGTTTCATGAGGACCATGGGTGAAGAAAAGGAAAATGTTGGGTGTTTAAAAGAGCAATCTTTCAGATAGTTTGCACTGTTTAGTTTGCTGCTCCCCTGCCCATCTGGTGTGTATCGGTGCATGCAAAATTTTATTTTTAACCAGGCTCTCCTGACCAAACGGAGGGCGGCAGGCCCTTGTTGTTACAATTAAGCCACGTGCTACTTTCCATAACTCATTAGCCCTTTAGTTTCTGGATTAATTCAATGTGCAAATAATGTCACAAATTGAATATTAGTAGACTTCTATTGAGGATTAAGCGGCAGTAAAAGCATATCACTGTGTCTTCATTTTGCTTTGCACGACTGTGGTTTGTCCAGCGTAGCAAGCGGTTGGTTAACTACCCAACCGCTCGCCACCTTCTTTCCCATACTGCTTTTTCATCTAATAGCCCAGCTATTAGAAGAGAAAAACAACAACTGTGCATGTGAAATCAGGGGTGAGCAAAGTGAATCTCCCTGTGTGCACTGCACAGTGTCCAAACTCTTTTATTTTAAAGGAGAGCTTAGCATGAGGATGGCCCCAGCTCTTCTCCAGTTGCTCTGCAAGCACCCATCAGCACTCAGTCGGCAACAGCCGATGGTTAGCTAAACACTTCTCCTGTGCCATGGCGTGGATTTTGCAATGGATTTTGCAATTTTTGCAATATTTTTTCTCTAACTCTCTGTAGACACACAGTTTGTGTGGGATTGCTTAAACCAGCCTGCGCATCTCTCTTGTTGCTACAGAGATGAAGGAGAAAAGCAGGCTTTGGAAGGGATGCCATGTCCTATCCCAGCTGAAGATCTCCATGGCACCTGCCCATGAGGGTCTAGTTGTGGGTTTGGGACCCACGGTGGGCACTGCAATGCCAACACAAGCACAAAGCTTTTAACTTCAGACGTATTCATGGTGTCAGCCTGTCAATGTGGGGAGAATGGCTCCATGCCACGAGAACTTTCAGGGCACCGCTGAGCAAAATGGGTGCAGCTTTCTTTTAATGCACTGAAGTGGAGGCAAATTTCAATCTAATAACATAAAGCAGCAATAACCATTATAATTAATTTATATAAAAGACATTATAAAATTACACTTGATGCATTTAAATCCCATCCAGGAGCAGTGCTCGTTTTCCAGTTAAGCTATGGGCTGTGCTAAGGCAGACGGGGAAAGAGGTATTTCAATATTTCTTATAATTTTATATTCTTTCTAATATCTCTCATGCTAATTTCATTATGCAACACAGTCAGCACAGTGATGTAATTATTGAAAAGTAATTTTGCAATAAATGGATTTAAATGTGTTCGAGTCCATTGTAAATTCAATCTCTTGGTAAAGGTGGATTGAACAGGCAGGAAAAAGGGAGCAGGGACGCTGCTGGGTGAAAGCTGAGAAGTCCTGAGCATCCCATGTGGAGCATCTGCTTACACCAACTAATAACATCCACTTGAGATGGAAACCGCTCACAGAGCTGGTCTCCCGCCCCTTGAGCCCTCAAAGCTGCTGCTTGCAGAGGGCACTTCCAACCTCCACGGTGGGGGAAGTTCTAGCTGAGGGGAGTCTCCTCCCAGAGCAAGGCACTGCCGTTGCTGGGTGTCTGTGCTGCTCTTAGCAAAGTGGGTCCTGTGTGGGTGTCTTAGTCTGGATTAAGGGCTCAGTGACTGGGCAGGGACATAAAGATATTCTTCTGCATAAGACATGGGAGATGTGATTTCTATTCCTGGCTCTGTCAGAGACTTCCTGTGTGATACTGGGCAAGTGGTATATCATCTCTGTGCTTCCATTTCCTCATCTGCACAATAGGGATAAAGAGTGCTTCCCCAGCTCATCGGTGAAATTAATGTAACATATGTAAAGTGCATGTATATCCCAGATGAAAGGTGCCATTGTAATAATATTCAAATTATTATGGAAAATAGATAAAGCGACCAACCCCTGTTAAATGATCGTCTAGCTTTTCACCAGATTCATGAGATCCACGCAAAATGTGATAAGAAAACCTCAGATGTCAAGTGGTTTAGAGTCAGAGTCTGCTCATGAAACAGAGCTGGCTGTGCCTTTTAAGTGGAGGATGAGACAGATCGTGAAGAATTTGGGGCTTGGAAAGTTGTTGCCATGGTTAAGCCGTCCTGGTTTACTGGATGCCACTGTTCATTTAGAGGGAAAGCCTGGGGTATACGTCACCTAATGTCCAAATCAGGACCCAGGAACCCTTCAGAGACACTGAAATCAAAGTTATAAAGCAGGGCTGTTTGATTTTGCTGACCCTAATGTCTGCATACAAGTTTGGGATATCCCAGAAAGGTCATGTGGATGGGGGTGAAAAAGGGGAGGTTGCACGCACTGCTTAGTAGGAATACTAAACCCGCAAGGCTTGAGTTGGACCTTTACCTAGAGGTGAAGGAAATAGCTCTGGCGTCACTTGTGGAGCATTAGCAGACACTGCAATGGGAGAATGTTCTGCTCTAAGTACCAAGGTGATGGTATCGCTTCTCTGATGTCCTTTGTGCATCTCCCTTTTTCCCCATCGTTGCTGCAGGGTGTGTTCGGGCAGCACAGCACCCTCTGCCCTAAGCAGTATCCGTGTTCTCAGCGATAGGTTTGTACCCAAGCAGGGCTGACAGCAGGTAGACATTTGTGTGCTTTCTCTGAAACAAATACACCTCCTGGAGTTTCCTTCCATTGTGAAGGAGGTGCTGGCTGGGCCTCCGAACGAGCCGTGTTGGGATCACTGAAACCTGAACTCACTGGAGATTTGACTCCAAAACTGCTGTGCCAGTCTCTTCTGGCACCATTGTATAGCTGCCCAGCACCAAATGCTCAATTATAGACAAAATTGAATTTACAATTTGCTTTTGGGCGATGTGTAAATTGGCCCTTCATTGATTATTAATGAAGTGTTAATTGCTCTTTGCAACCAATTTTTATGCAAATGCTATTAGTGCTATTTGCACAATCCTGCAATTTACAGTTTTACATTTGCAATGGCCTGGTGAAAAGATGTGAAAAGATGACAGCTTGTCCTGAAAGAAAACAAGAAGGGGAGGGGGGAGGCAGTCGCAAAACTTGCAAAACTTGGAGTAGCAAAATAACACAATTAGGAATGAGAAAACATTAAAAAAACAAAAATGAACAAACACATGCTCTCTCCTTATTGATTGTTACAGATTCAGCGTTGACAGGGGTTGTTCTGAATGTAACAGGATCCCATGGCAGATGTAAACCAGACTCCAGGCATTTGCTGTGTGTTTCACCGCGAAGGTCAGTGTACGAATTTGCCTGTGAAAACAGTGATGCGAGGCTGCCAGCGTTACGCATTCGACAACCGGGTGGTTTTCTTGGTGACAAATGACGTGGTGTTAGTTTGCGAATCAAGTGTGGGCAGCTGCTGAACGGTTTCGATGTGGAGCTCCACTCCCAGGTAACACTCTCCCCTGCGTGGGGCTCGGAGCTGAGCACTCACCATCCTCTGCCCATGGCTGGCATAAATCCACAGCCCTCTGCCCTCCTCCACCATCACATCGGGCTTCTTCAGATCTCCCTTTGCTTCTGCATCACCTTGTAGACAGTGCAGGAAGGTTTGTCTTGGCTGGGGAGCTCTGTGTGAGAAGGCTGGGTCCTGCGAGATGGGAGCACCGTGAATCACTTGGCTAGTGGGGAATGAGGGTTTCCAGTAACGGCTTGGTTGCGGGTCCAGTTTCCGTAGAGGCTCTGGGTGTTGCTGTCTGCTCTGAGACTTCACAGGAAAACTTCAGTGGAGTACAAAATCAGATTCAGCTACAAGCTATGCCCTGATTCATTCTCCTCTATTCGACAGGCTTTTCTGTGAACTTCACTGAAGGTGTTTAAGGAGGCAGAGAGGCCTCATCTGCGGTTGGGTGACAGATGTTGCTGGTGGAACAGAACTTGCTGAGTTCCTAAAAATAATCAGTTTTTTAAAGTTTGAGTAGGGGCTGGCTGTCGTCATTAGGACCCAAGAAGCCACAGGCAGCCCCTGTGTGATGGGATAATAAGGAAAGAGCTCATATGAGTGCCTGCACTGGTGGCACTCACTGGGCAGGTTGAAAATAAATCTGATCTGGGGAGCCTCGAGCAGGGCACAGTGAAAGTGGATGTCAGCTTGAACCTGTCCATATCAGGGAGAATGAGATAGCAGGAGGGTTTATTGTTGATCCACAGCCACCCTTCTTTGTTCTATTTTATTAATTCTTTTTATTGCTTCTATCTTTGAGCAGAAAGATGCTGGTTTTCCATACAGCTCTTGTGTTCATACTTCCAGGATCCTGTGTTTTGGCTAGAGCTGCACACTGGGAGCTGGTGCTGAGCTC
>NW_010428741.1:82118-82766 GCF_000710305.1 Buceros rhinoceros silvestris | reverse complement strand
TCCTGGTGCATCTGGAGCTGTCCCTTTTCCAGGTGCATCTCTCCGCGCTTCAGAAGATCTCTGTGTTCTTCCTCCTGACATACGTGACTTACCCTTGGCCATGTTAATGCATTTTGCTGGGTCGAGCTCAAGCAGCCAAGAGACCCCACCGCACTTGTTTCCATTCTGATTTTTCTGTCATGCCCAACCTTCCCAGCAGTGATTTTAAGTTTTCCTTCCAGAGCCTGAATAAGAATATCATTTCTGCCAGACCTCATGCCATTCTTGTGTTCGGCTTTCAGAGGAGGAGGGAGCAAGTGGCTCACTGCCCAGGTGTTACCCCCATCCAGACCTCACTGAGGTTTGGTCCATAGCCCTGCTTCATGGCAGAGCACTTGATGCAAGTGAGATCTCTCTGCTGCCCCACTGCCACGAGTAGCTGTCCCTCGGGCTTTCCATGGTGCTGCTGGGCAATCGCTCGCTGCCTGCTCTCTTTCCTCAGGCAGCAGCGCAGGAATTTTGCAATAGCTGCAGGGATGGCTGCTCACTGGCAGCACAGGAAGGTTTCCTCTTGCTCTGGTTGCAGCACAGCTTGTTTTCTCAGCGGGACACTGCTGCTGGCCCTTCCCGGTGAGGTTACAGATGGAAACCCAAGGCTGGGGGAACCCC
>NW_010428741.1:77028-82098 GCF_000710305.1 Buceros rhinoceros silvestris | reverse complement strand
TCTAGGCGGGACACTGCTGCTGGCCCTTCCCGGTGAGGTTGCAGATGGAAACCCAAGGCTGGGGAAACCACAGCTGGAGCCAGTAGCTGTGTTTCCCCCAGGAGCTGTGTGCTGTAAGGCCCTGCTCAGACACAGCGTGTCACTCTTCTCCACAGCACCATGCCTGGTGCCCGTGGGAGCCCGGCCCCATGCCCGATCCCATCCCTGACCTGGCCGGCAGCCGCAGGAGCCCCGGTGCTCTCCCACAGGCGCTCCGGCCACCCTGCCAACCATCCAACCCTCACCTGGTACTTCACCGAGCATCACTCCTGAGACCCGCAGCCGCCTGAGCCTTCCCAGGGCTCAGCTGCAGGGCAGTGTTCAGAGGATGCTTTACAGTGCTCAAAGCGTGTGTCAGGATGCATGCACCTACTCACCATGAATGTTCCGTGGATAGACCAGCCAGTAAAGAGTTTCCAGGGGAGTAAAATCTTCATTTTTAATCCTGGATGTGACTTGGAGATATTGTGGATTTGCCTTGGTTTGGGGGGGATGTAACCTGTTTTTTCAGAGTGAGCGTGTCCCTCATCTGGATGAGGATCCAGATGTGACAGCTGAGGGTTCAGGAATGCAACCAGACCACCCCAGAGTTAAGAGCTACCCAGACACCTCCCTCAAAAAAAGCCCTGCTTGGTGCCTGGGGTAAAACATGCGTTGAGCCCCAGGAGGAAGAGCTTTCTTAGCCTAGAAATACCCAAGAAGCTGAACTTGGCCTTGGTCTGAGGTGGCTGGTGACATTGGACAACTCTCCTGGTACTTTTAGGTGGGTCCAACAACACTCACAGCCCCCCCGGTGCAAACAGCCTGCAGGCAGCTCCGGGAAGGTCAGCACTGCTCTCCCCGCTCCTGGAGAAAGGGGGTTACAGCTTCAGTTTAAATAATTGTTGCGAGGGTTTTGGCAGTGACTCCTTCATCTCCAAGACAGGACCCCTTGTTAGCAGGCGACTGGGGAACACCCCCCTACCGTGATGTCAAGGCACCTCAACCAGAGGGACTTTCTGCACCTCCTTCTGCTAGTTCCTCTTGCCTTTTGTTTTCCAAAACACTTGCCCAGACTGGCAGAGCCTCTCCACGTACCACGGCTCTGCGGGTGCAGACGGGGTGTTTGTGCACAGGGCTGTGCTGTCAGCACCCCAAAAGGGCTCTGCTCTGCCATGGTGCTCAGGCTCTTCTGTCTTTGCTCTTTGTTTTAAGCAGGTGGGAGGAGAGGCCGTTTCGCTGGACCACCGAGCATCATGTGTGCCAGTCTGTACCACTTTGTCACTGGGATGTCGCCTGCATCCTGAGGTGGATGGAGGATCAGGATGATGTATCAATGATGAGGTGGTGGAAGATCAGTGTTGGGCTTCCCTTAGCCAGGTGGGCACCTTGAGGAAGGGCAAACCTGGGATGATGCGACTGGAGGGAAACGACCTCACTTAAACTGTTCTAGCTCTTGTATTTCCTCCAGGCTAAAAGCATGCTTTAATTTTCAGCATTTTCTTCTGTTTTCTTTCCAATATCTGGTTTGGAAGGCTCTTCTACCAATGAAATAGGAACAAAGTTGTGTTTTCCCCTGCTTCTTGGCAGTGGCTGTCTGGGGTAGACTTGTTCAATTCATCCTTAGTCTCCAGACAGCACAGAGGCTCAGAAGATGGAGGAGGAAACCGCTGCTCCACTCCATACAAGAACACATCCCTCCATGTGCTGCCTGGCTTTGGTGTCCATCACAAAGTCCTTCCTCCCCATAGAAAATGAAACCCAAGAAGAAATTGTGGACCTTGTTTTTGGGACCACCGTCCTAGCAGGACTTCATTTCAAATCCCCCAAATTTGAGGAATATGTGTTTTAAATATGATGTTATAAAAACGTAGTAAATATTTAATTTTATTTTTATTAAATACTAAATTGATGATGGCTGACACTTTATTAAAGTGTCAAAGTGAGTGTTCGTACATTCTAATTACTTATTCTAACAAGGAGGCAGCCTCGTCAGGAGCCGAGTGCTGACGTGCACAGGCGAGGGGCGCTCCTGTTAAGTAACACCTATTAAACTATCATTTGCACCTAGAGGCATCTCATTAATATCTCAACTGGTGAAACTGCGCTTCCAGTGCCTACCTGACCCGGGGCACTGACAGGAGAAATGGCTCCAGGAAGCCTTTCCTCGCTCCAGGCTTTCCTGTACAAATAATTCCTATAAAATTAATAACGACTATTCCACTTAATTGAATTCCTGATAAATGAAGATTCTTCGGGCCCCTGTTAAATGCATCCAAGAGATGCAGGAGCGCTGCACCACAGTCTGCGGAAAGTTTTGTTCTCTCTCCCCAACCTGTTCCCTTCGTCTCTGGAAGCCTCTTCCCACCCTGCCCATCCTTCCTGCTGTCCCTCCTTATCCCTCTTTTCCTTTCCCTCCTGACCATGTCTTCTCTCTTCTGCAGCAGTTTCCTTTCTGATCTCGTGTTTGACCCCTCCCAATTCTCTGTCTCTGCCTGGATCTACCTTTATGGTTATTTATCTCAATTATTTATTTTTCTTCCAGAGCTGCTGCCTTCTTTACTCCCTTCCCCTTCCATCTTTCTTTCCCTTTCTTCTACCTTCCATTTAGCTCTTAATCTCACCAATAACAGCCATTTTTCCCAGGTTTCCTCTTAGGCCCTGAAATGGTTGTCTTACAGGAGTCTCCTCGCTGGTGTGAGATCTCTGTTGGATATGGTTGTGGCATTGCATCTTCAGAGTTTTCCAGCCACCAAGAAGATATGTCCTCCCCCAAACTGGAAATCATCATCCCCAAAAATCTCACAGAACATGAGATCATCATCCCCATGGCTGAAGAGATGCTTGTTAAGAAGAGGAGCTTGTGCTCAAGACAGAGTTTATACAGTCACCATTTGGATGCCAAATCGTTACAGGAGAGGTAATGGGCTTCTGCGAGGGACACTTTGGAGTTTGAGGGCTTTTTAATGCACTGCGGGGCCATCTTTAATGTCATTTGCTTTGCTCCTGGCGGTAAAGAGCTGCCTTTTTGCCCTTTTCCTGTGCAGCTGCTGGCATTGGGGTCTGGTCATCAGTTGTTGGGGTTTGCTTTTGTCATTCCTTTAATAAATACAAAAATACCCACTAAGATATTCCATTCTATTTTTATTTCATTCCAATTAGAAAAACAAACTAGAAACTACACTTAATATTAAAAACACCAACTCGAGATTCAAAGCAAGCGACTTAAAAATAAATAAATACATAATGGAAAAATATCATTAAATAACACATGAATAACAAGCAATGGGATTTCAATCTTCTCGCTAGGAGAGGCTACTTCTTCAGCACTAAAGGTGACTCACAAGCAGCATCAGTCTGGAAGAGTTAAAAGTGATAATTTGATAAGACTCAAGGATTGTGTAGGACTCAGAGGGATAAAACAGCCTTGCAGGGGGCTCTCCTTCCTCTCTCTTTTAGTGATGAATGAATCTGGAAAACCTGATCAGTTCAGAGCTGCTGAAAAATAAAACATGATCCCGTCTTCACGAACACCCAGGTAGGCTGGAAATCACTGTCCCGCAATGCCGTGATGGCTGAAAGCTGAACAGAGTTCAAAAGGAGTTCAGAATTTTTGTGGATAACTATATTCAAAGTTGTAGGAATTATTTTTTTTTTTTTTTTTTTTTTTTTTTTTTTTTTAGATATAGATCAAACAAAAAAAGAACACTCTGTGAAGGAGTCTGGAGAGCAGCTATGGGTGTCTGCACCAGGACTCAACTAACCATCGATGTTAGGAAGAGACTTCCCTTGGTCGTAAGCTACTCCCAAAACGGGATTTCTTGCACCAGCTTCTGCTGCCTCCAGTGGTGGAGCTCCGATGGAGCCTGAGACCTCTGGGACACCTGGAAATGAGGCTGTTGGGTCCACAGTTTGCACTTGAGTGGTGTATTTCAGTTCACATATTTCTGTGAAGACATCCAGAGTCAAAGAGATGGAGGTGGGAAAGGAAGAGAGGAAGACTGGGGAGGAAAAGGTTGGTCTTACGGTGGCAATGGGAAAGCCAGAGCGGAGGAAGAGGAACAGAGGGAAAGAAAGGAGAAAAAACAGGTGGGGAAAGAAGAGGATGTATTTCTACAGGTGTTAGGAGGTTTGCAGAGGCCGGTTTTGGCAGATGAACCTCTCCCTGAAATCCAGTAGCAGTTACTTGGGGCAGGTCTTTTGCAATACATCAAGCAAAGCAGAAAAATGGATTATTTTGATTAAATTGGTGTTTGATACTGGGATGGTGAGTGAGCCAGGGAACCAGAAACCGGCAAATATGAGCTGTGAAGAAGGACTACAAGAAATAAGGCAAAGAAAAATTGTATGTAAGCAAGGAGAGGTATACAGACCGGCAAATATGAGCTGTGAAGAAGGACTACGGGAAATAAGGCAAAGAAAAATTGAATGTAAGCAAGGAGAGGTATACAAAGCCCATAGAGGGACCGATCAGACTGTGTGGAGGATGTTTTTCACATTTTAGTCTAAAACTTGTGAAAACTTGAAGAGGACGTACCTGCTGGTGTGTTTCCTTTGAGAGGACAGACAGAGGTAGCAGGAGCAGGGACTTCACAGCCCAACAGCAGGCACCCAGCTGACTTGTGGCTAGTCGTTGCCGGGGTATAATTTAAGGCAGAACTTGGCCTTTCTTACATATTTCACTTACTCCCTTGATTTTAATTGATCCTGTTGTGTGCACTTCAACCATTTCATCTGCCTGTGGTGCCTGGTTTCCCAGGTCAGAGGGAGGTGAGCGCTGTTCCTCTGCCAGAGGGAGGAGGGGAAGGGAGTGGTGTCTGTGCATAAGCTTTGGGTTGGAGAGAGGGCTGTGAATTGGTGTTGACCATGGGCAACCTTTTAATATTTCTGCAGAAGCTTTGCCTGCCTCAGTTCACTGTTCCTTTCTCCTCAGCATCCCTCTTCCTTTTCTCTGCTTGGAGAGTCTGTTCTGTTATTCTCACGGCCTTCGCAGGAGCCCACCCCACTCTCATTCAGGGTTAGCTCTGTCACCCACCCAGGAGGAAAACAGCG
>NW_010428741.1:60132-76615 GCF_000710305.1 Buceros rhinoceros silvestris | reverse complement strand
CGGCCGGTGTGGGGCCCGTCTCCATGCAGGGCAGCCGATGGGGCAGGCTGGTCAGAGGTACAGCTGCCCAGCTTCAGATTAGTGTTTATTTTCCAGGCTGAAAGGAAGCTTGTGATCCCAAAGCCCTTCTGTGTTTGGCCAGACCTCTCATTCACCAGCAGAGGAAACCCATGTCAGCCGCTCCCCTTTGTCTCCCCTGAGCTATTGCTTTGAATCTGAAAGGATTGGGTACAGATTTCAAGGGATGTTCAGACAAAGGCTGTTTGAACAGCACTTGTGTAAATAATCCATGAAAAACTCTTTGAATAACCTCAATGAAATTTTCTCTGAATTTGCTATTCTTTTTCTCCAGCGGCAGAAAGAAGTGGACGTCAGGAAAGGGAGGAGAGTTGGAGGAAGGGAGGGAGAGAGAGAGGAAACGGGTGGGAGAAGGATCGACACTTTTTTCTCTCTGCCAACTTCTCTGAATGCCAAAAAGTAGCTTGGCTTAGGAAAAAAAAAATCTCTTTGTTATTTTCACAGCTTTAGGAATAAACTCATACGGGACCTCTGTGTCCTCAAACTTCTCCGTACATTAAATGTAAGGGGACACCCTTGTATTTAACGCAGCAAGGGTAATGTTGAGCCAGTTAATTATTAGCTGTATGGTTTAGTGTTCACTTGCTGTACATATGTACAAAACAATTCCCCTTTAGCATGTCGTTTAGTTTGCATTAAAATGGGGATAATTGTTTTGACGCCAAATGGTCCCGTCCGCCTGCCCCTCTCCGTTCCTCTTCATACAATTTATACAAATTACATCCTTAAACAAGAGGGACAAAAAGTCCTTTGATTTGGTTTCTTTTGAAGATATCCAAATTGAATCCCAAGCTGTGGCTGGGGACACCTCAGCCCAGGCTGGACGAAACCACATCAGGGGGGACCTGCAGAGCCTCTCCCCGAGCACCCCGGGGTGGGGCTGGGGAGGCTGCACCCACACGGGGAAGGGGCTTTGGAGGGGTCTTGGCATTTTCAGGAGCCGGTTCAGTGGATGTCCAGGAGATGGAGCAGTGTTTCTGTGGCCTCTGCTGCCGGTGCCCCTAACGAGCCAGTCTGTCTGAACTCGGGATGAATTTTGTTCCCTTTTCATCACTCTCTGATGTCCAGCTGCTCCTGTCAACACCTTCTTATAGCATGTAATTCATCGCTCAGACTGACAGCTGGGGCCGTGGGCCTGGGACCAGCTCCTCCTGCCATCGGCTTCACCCAGAGAGGGTCCCTGGCTGGAGCAAGGGCTTCCCTCACCCCCCTCCCTGCACCTGAGGCTCACCAACTCTCCAAAGGATTCCCCAGACAAAACCAGAAGCAGCCCGGCTTGCCCCGTCCCCCTCCCGCTCTCGATGGGTAACCTCTGGTGGGGGCTTTGCCGGGGGGACATCTCCTTCCAGACCCCCTCCCCAGTGCAGGGCTGGGGGTGGCTAATGAGAAGGGAACGAGGCAGGGCTGCGAGGAGGGGAGGATGGCCAGGGCCATGCCAGCAGCTCCTGCAGGAAGCGATGCCATCTAGGCTCTGACCACCCAGTCCTTTTATTGCTGGGGTTTAGCTTGTTTTGACTGTAGGTCGAAGCAGGAGCAACCTTGTCTCCAGATTTATGGCTTGCATCCAAATGACGAACAGTGGATGTCGCCCCACACCATCCCCAAGGTGCATCTAAAAGGGAGATGCTTTGCTTAATGCCACTGTGCACAAAATCATGCTGCTTCCTTTAGTACCAATCCCCCTACCCAAATGCCCTCTTTCCTGCAGTCTACCAGCCAGCTTCTAATAATTATCCTTTAACTCACCACTTCTGCCTTCAATTCCCCTCCTGTACCTTCCTGTCTTCCCATAATTTATTCTATATTTCACCCATTTCTTCTCCTCATTTATAATTCTTCTTTATTTTATTACTTTGCATAATTTCCATTTAGGATTTGTCATAAAATAAATTCTGCCACCTCTGTCTTCTCATTTCTGTTCCCAAGCATCAGTGTGTGCTCTCCTGCAGTGGTTCCTGACGCCTTTCAAGCCCCTGTACCCCAGCGCTGGAGGATCTGGGGAGCCATTGGAAATGACCTCGGTTTCAGAAGGACCTTTCCAAATGAATCGGCATCCTGAATGGTATCTGAAAAGACGACCCTGAATGTAAATTCGGGGTGAAGCTCCAGACAGGTTATTTTTCTATGGTGAAATGCTGACATGGACAGTATCACGATCAAATGATTTCCTAACCCTGAGTTAAAATTACTGATGACTAAGTGAATGAGGAAGCTGAGGACATGATGTGCTGATGTACTTATGTCCAATCTATCCTGGAAGGTTAGAAAGCACATGGGGAAACTGAGGCACAGAGTTCTAATCCAGATCCTCCAAGGTATTTAGGTCCTTGACTCTATTTAAAACCAGTGGGAAGGAGGTGTCTAACATTTTTGACAGTTTGTGCCTGATTCACCTGTTCAAGGTCACACAAGATACTTGTAGAAAGGTGATACGGAAAACTGAATGCAATTTTTCTGTGATTAATCCCAGAATCTGAATCTTTTAGCTGAAAAGTCTGGCCAGCATGAGGGAGAGCAGAAGACTTGGATGAGTTGCTCTATGTTTCAGTGCACTCCATCTCCAAGAAGAACAGAAACTATTTAGGCAGAGCTGGAATCCAGATGCTGTTGTCTGCTGGTACATCACCTGAAGGAGAAGGTGGATCTACCACACCCATTGAGCAGCCCCAGAAGCACAAATTTCCAGTTACCTCTGGACTGGAAATCTGAAATTTGCTCAACAACTTTTATGGAGGGTGGAGGATTTGGGAAAACCATAGGAATCTTGAACCATGAATGGTCCTTGCAGCCCAAATACAGGCAAGAACGCGAGCTCGTGATGAGGCTCACTTACCCTTGGAAAGTCCTGTGCAAGAGAAGAGCATCCTGGAAGGACCAGCTCTACAAAAGGCAGTAGAGCCTTAAGGTAGAAGGAGGGAGAGGAAGATGCCTTTAATGGAGGTAAAAATCAATCAAATCCCAACCCTGGTAATGCGCCCCTCTCCTTGACAGCACCTTTTCCCCTGCGGACATGAAGAGGTCCCATTCCAGCACACGCTTGGAGCACAGTTTGGGGCCATTCCTGGAGGCGGCTATGCAGGGAACCAGGAGTCTGTGGTTCATTTCATTCTTAAGCGAGGGAGTCCTGATAGAAGAATATAGAAACAAATGAAAGCACCCTCTCTCTGCCCGCAATCTGTGGTGGTTTCTCCAGCTGCAGACATCTGACCTGCTTTGGAAAGTTTGAAGTTGTGACACAATACGCCAAGGTTCATGAGCCTTTCTGAAGGCTCTTTTTGAATGGACCCGCGCCAAAAGATGGCTTTGTGTGTGAGAACCACATGGTCTCCTTTGCTGTTCCCTCGATTTCTAAGACTCGCTTGGATTTGAAGCTGAAAGTAAAACCCGTGAGAATAAAACCTCGAGGGGCTCAGATGGAAAAAGTCCTCCTGGTTGCCTGTGCTGGAAGAAAACCACTGGCTTCATCTTCCTGAAGCATTTTGTTTTGGTTTGTTTTGTTTTCCTAGGATGGAGAAATCCCTGTGTGGTTTGGGTTTGCGAGAAGGATTTTCCCTTCATGCGCTGCCACAACAACTGAGATCAGCTGAGGCACTCGAGTGAACGGATCCTGGATGTAATTGTCTGAGGGCTGGTGGCCAGGTTTTGTCAGAAGAGGGTCCGACTGGCTGCGTTTCAGTTCCACCTCTGCCTTGACAGAGCCTGTCTCCTTTAATCATTAGAGTTCAGTGCACGGCTTTTGCCTGGCACAAGCCGGGATTTCGTTCGGTTTGGAGGAAGATCGCTTCTTTTGTTAGTTTAGGTCTTTTGGTTCCAGTTGTGAAAACTGGGACAAGTTAATCCTGTTGGCTCCAAGCTGCTGGTGGCCAGCAGCGGGCTGGTCTGCTATTCAGTTTTGGGGTTAGGTTTTAAATCTATCAAATGCCATCCTAGTACCTACAGGAACATTCTGGTTTCTGTAATGAGGCACGTTTTATGGACGGTGAATGTAATGATTGCGTGTTTCTCCCAAACTCAGGGCAGTCAACACAAACTCAGCCACATAAACTGAGTTTCCCGAGTAAACTGAGTTTTGAATTTATCCAAATGAAAGTGAACGTCGGGTTATTACAGTCTTGTGGAACTCTGGTTAATTTATGATGGCATAAAATCCCATTTTTTTAATGGCTGTGACACTGCCAAAATCTTTGCAGATGCAGAAACAGCTTCGCAGGAGAATTTCAATCTAACATCAACAGGAGATTTGGAAGATGAATTGTGTGAGGATCTCCTTCTTCCAAAGATGCTGCTTTGTTTTGCTTTTTAGCATTTGGTTTGGCTCTAATATTGTCTGGTTTATGATGTTTTAATTATTGTTGTTTATTTATTATAATCATATTTTAATTGTTTGTGTAGTGCCTTGAGTGCCTTGGCAGGGGGGCGCATTATAAATTAAATTATTATTAAAAAGTTATTGTTATGTGTACCTACTCCAAACTGAGCTAGAGTAGGGAACACACTCAACTGCCTGGAATTAATTCCCCCGTTTTCTCTTCCTTTGTCTCCTCTGTTCTCAGGAGCATAGTTCAAAGGGTTGGAGAGAGAAAATGACGTTTCACTGTCTCCTCCTGGGGCTCAGCGAGGCGAGGGGAGCTCTGCTCTGGGCTCCCTCGGGGACCTGGCGCTGCCTCCTTCGGGTGCTGGGGATGAAGTTAGGGAAAGGGTGTGCTCTGTGGGCTAGGCAGGGGTTGGTCTTATTTTTTAAGGCCTTTCTGCATCGCCCCCTCCTTGCTCCTGGTGGGCAAATTGCTGAAAGAGGCTGGTTGATATTTGATGCAGTACAACAGGGTTTGTTTGCTCTTAAATCAAAAGGGAGACTGTCATTTGTGCTTGTGGTGTGCTTGGAGGGAAGGAAGGGACTGTCACCTCTGGTGGCCAGGCAGGGATGGCAGGGACTTCTGGCGCTGACTGAATCCCACTTCACATCTCCTGATTTGCTGCAAACATCACCGTGCCCACTAGCAGAGTCCCTGCCAGCCCAGAGAAATCCCACCTGGGGAGTCCGTGGCTCCCAAAATCACAGGTCTCTGGTCACAGCCCGCTGGTGCACAGGGCAGATGCTATGGCTCCTCCACTTCTGCTCCAACCTCTTTGGGGTTTCCATGTGCCATGAGACAATGACCAGTGGCCATCTCAAGGCTGGTGATGGGAAGGACAAAGCAAAACACACTCACCCCCCACTCATCCTAAGGCCAAATAAGACCACGCTGGGACAAAGCTCATGGAGAGATACATTCCCTACATTTATTTTTTTTCCATTTATCTCCCTGCAGACCCACCTGTTCCAACACGATCTGGCTGATGGTGTTGCAGCACAAGCACAGCTAACCCTTCCCTGGGACAACTACTTTCAGTGGGACTGGGGTCCAGCTTCGAAGTTACCGAGCACTCAAACTAACTGATCCCATCAAGACTCTTCGCCCAGCACAGAAAAGAAGGATCTTCCCCTCCCTCAGACCTCCTCACCACTTGCTCAGTGGCTCAGGTATGGATTATTCGAGTTCTCCGTGGATAATACTTTTGCTGCTCCTCACAGGCGAGCTGCAGGGATGCTAGAGGCACTCGGCTGTTATGGTGATGGGAGCCACATGAATACCATTGATGGATTAGTGATAATGTAAAGTTCCCTGCTACATTAGCCGTCAGTTTGCTAACGAATATTAAGAGACAGATGTCATATGAGCATCTCTACACTTTGGAGCTGGTGGCAAACTTCACACCTTCAGCTCTCCTAATAAGACAGTATTTCATCCTGCTCGTAATGCTTATTATAGCTAGTCTGATAGGTACTGTAAAATCTCATTATTTATCTATATGCTTTATTTTAGATAGGTAATAGAAAAAATTATCTAGAAGGGCAGCAATTTATTCCTACCATTTAGGAATAAAACTGCGACTTTTAACTTATTCTGGTTTCTGGACCCTGAATGAAGTTTTTTCAGTGTAGGCACAGATCTCTTTGTGTGTAGAGGGTAAAAGAGCTTGCTTTATTTTGTGGCCTGCTACAGACCTCCGTTCACAACTCATGGGGGTCTGGAGGCCATGAGGACAGGAGAGGGAAATGGGTTTGGTGTCTTTGTAGGACTCCTAGTGCCTTGGTAAACCCACGGGATTTCACTAACTGTTCTCCCTTGGTGACATCAGACAGGGTCAGCAAAAATAGCAGTTTCTGCAGACTTTTGGTGTGAGTCCTGAGAGAAGGCATATTTTTGGTCCCCTTTATTCCTCCAGTTTAACCAGAGCCATGTGCTGGGCACTTTCGCCCTCCCTGACATGTGTCCATTTATCGGTCCTGCTTTGGGCGCTGCTTTTCCCACCTCTCTCTGGCACATCCCCGGGGATCTCCAGCTGGGGCTCATCTGCTGCCCTTCTCCATATGCACTGCCTCTTCCCTGGGCCCTTTCTGCCTGGCTGTGATGGGAAGGGAGCTGCAATTCCCCATCCTCCAGCAAAGCCCTGGTAATCCTGCACCCAGGGGCCATTTAGCCCTGTCTGCCTGGTTTGTGGCTCTGCCACTGATGGGTCCTAATTTGGTGTCATGTTGAGAGAGGACTGGGAGGCAGGGCAGGGCTCCCGAGGGCTGGGATCTGCTCCTGATTTTACACCCATGCAAAGGGTGAGCTCGGTGAGCCCTTCCCCTTCAGTCCTCACTGCAGAGGTGAAAAAAGGCTGGGAAAGGGTATTTGTTAAAACCAAACAGCCACCAGCCACGTTGTTACTCTACATCTGCTTTCCTCCTCCCAACATCCAGGCTTAAGGTTTTAATTTTATTGTGTTTGTTGCTGGTCACTAGTAAACATATGCTGTTTTGGCATAAAGACTTTGAGCTGCTCTGACTGTGTCTGTCATAGGGCAAGGAACCCTGTACTTGGAAAAAATTTGCTTTAGACTCTCTGCACCCTGTGTTATCGAATGTACTGTGTATTTTTTATCACCTGTGGCTGGTAAAGCCTTGTGGTTCTAAGAACAACCCATAAGTGTGTTTGGCTCTTCAGCACAATGCTTACTGCCTTTCCTGCCCTCTGCACCCAGCCTGGCTATCGCTTGTGCTGGTGCAGAGCCCGGGCAAAGGGGGATCACACCTCTCCCCCTGCTTTTACAGCTGTTTGTGGCACCAGTTATCACTGCTCAGGACTGGGAGGTTTGGAGGCTGCAGAGCTCACTGCAGAGCGGTGCGCAGGCTCTGTGGAGAGGTGTGCTGCTGGTGTCACTTGGGTGCTGGGTGTCGCTTCTGCCTGTGCTTCTCGTAATGAGGTAACATGCTCCAAATCTCACTCTTCCGGAGGTGTCCTTCCCAAGTAAACTCTTAGGTTGTGTTACCAAAGGGGATACCAGAATGGCTATTTTCTTTACTTCTTTTTCTAAGTAGCTTACACAGGAAATTTCAGGCTGGGCAAAATACATCCACCACTTACTTACTCTATCTGTCATCTTCTTGCTGGGGTAACAAAAAGGAAGAAGCACTCCTTTCCAGGTCTTGGGTCGGGAGGGCATAAGGAGGCAAACACACACGCCTCCCTTACATGCTGGTTACAGTGGATGTAGCCATGGGATATGTGTAATATAATACGCTGCCCTGTGATAAACCACACTTAATCTGAGCTCTGTTCTCCCTAATCCACCTCCAGTGGGACTTCTAACACCACAGACCCCCACATGCTTCAGAGAGTGGTCTTTTTGAAAGCAAAACCAAACCAACAATGTGCCATCTCTCCGGGGGTTGTGTTCCACACGCCACACACCCCCTCCCAAGAAACAGGCACTTGCCATCCCGGTTCGTTCCTCTGCCCGCAGCCCAGCACAAGCCTTGTGCCTCCCTACCGAGCCCTGCCGCTCTGGGGAATCCACCGCCCATGCACCGTCGGGACTCGCACCTGGAGATTTACACCCCCAGCCCTTCCCACGGACCTCCCCTGGATTTCTAATAGGGCAGGGTTTGACCTGCAGAGTTTAACAATGGTTGTTAACCTTGACTGTGATCAAATTAGGCTGGGGCACCAGCCGGCTGTTGTATTGGGAGCTGAGTTGCAACCTGCGTAGAAAATAACATGCGCTCTCCTCTCTTGCATTAACGTTTTTTTTCCTAAAGAGTGGGGACTCATTCTGGCTCTGTCTGTGCTGGGGAGGGATCAGCAGGATAACAGGAGTTTCTGACCCAGATGGGCTCCATCCTTTTCTATTATCTAGCTGGAGCCAGAGGAGCTCTTAATGAGAACAAATGTTTTTAGGCCCTCTCCAGGCTGCCACTCCTCAGATCTCTTCAAAAGTGTTTTCCCCAATGCCTGATGTGTTTGTAACCTGTTTTAACTTCGATGTGACTAAACGCTCAGCCCTTGCAGGTCTGCAGCACATCTTCTCTTTTGCCTGGCTGAAAATCAGATCTCTATGTGCATTTGCATAGCAGAGGCGGGCTGCGGTCCTGCGGCCAGCTAGTTCATCCCCTGGGTAGACAGGTCCTTAGTGTATCTCCTTCCAGAGAGGAAAGCCCTTGTGGTTGAGATGCTAAAAATAACAAATGTGTCCTCATGACTTGAGTAACACCGGCCACGGGTGGGCACAGCCTGGCTTTTAAAGGGTTAAGGAGGCTGTGTCCTTGGTGACATGCAATTTATGATCTTGTGAATCCTTTTTTAATTATTTTGCTGTGACAGAGGTGGAAATATCCAACTTCAAACGACTGGCTTTATTGATATGCTGCTATTTGTGCCTCTGTGGAGGAACAATCCCATAAAAGCAATAAATTAGAAAAACCCCTTTTCTCATCAGAGAGAGAGATACTTTCTGGCTGGGAGTGAGAGACCTGGTGCAAAGGCATTTCAGCTCCACGAAGGGGCTCCCTGTGATCTGCGGTGGAAAGCCCTTTCTTACTAACCAGGCACATTTACGGTGCACCCACCTACTCCCCTCTGAGCCGGGCCAGGCTCAGCGCACGAGGCTGGAGCTGGCGAAGGGAGGAGGAATTTTTGTCTGCCTTCATGGATGTTGGCTTAACAGCTGTAAAATGTTTACAGCTTTGTGGCTGTTCGCGTTGGTTAGTTATTTACCATATTTGCACTGAGAGGATGATCGGAAAGTACATTTTAGGACAGCAAAAGGGATTTTAAAGTACAATTAACTAATGCTGTTGGAGATGAGCTGGTTGAGGCCAGAATGGCAGTGTTTATTTGTGGACACGAATGACTGATTTTCACCACAGAGAACACAACAAAATCCATCTCATGAATCCAGATGAGAGCAAATATGACTTTTTTTTTTTTTTTTTAAGTGCAAATAGTTACCCGTAACAAAGAAGTACAGGCCTGGCCACAGGAGTACCCAGGCGCAGCCATACAAACACCAGCAGTTATGAAATAATTTCTGCTTCCGGCGTCATTTGGCAGGTGCCAGAGCTGAGCTGGGCTCTGCCAGCATGTGTGGAGCGAGCATCACGTAGGGTCTGACCCATTTATAGCACATGAACAAGCCCGTTCCCCTCTCTTCAGACAGGCACAGTCAAATGTGGAGCAAAAGCTGCATCAAGACTGACCCTGCAGTCCCAGGGACACCAACCAACCCGACTACAAGAGCCCTGCTAGCACAAAAGCTGCTCAGCCTTGCAAGGAGATGTGATGGGGTCTCAGTCCAGCGACTGTTTCCATTAATGAAACCCACACAAACAAGGACTGAGCTTCTTGACTGCCTCTTTTTGCCATGGATGTTACCTGCTCTGAGGTGCTCTGAGATGCTCAAGGGACTAGGACCCAGCACACCTGTGTAATGTCCAGTTCTGGTCCATACTGGGGGCTTTGGTGCTAGTGCGGGAGTGTGGATGGAGCAGTAACAGCAAAGAACTGATGATGACTGGAGTCAGTGTCCAGCACAAAGCCATCAGTGTGCTCATGCTATGCTCATGGTTTAGGTTATCCCAAGTCTTTAAGGGATACTAGTCCTGAGGAGGGTGATGGGTCTGGGAGATGAAGTCCTCTTGCGTTCAGCACAGGCTCTGGCTCCTCCCCATCAGTACACCCCAGCCCCTGGAATCACCCCTCAGGGTGGAAGAGCTTTTGTCTCGTTGTTGGTACACACCACAGCTTCTCCCTCATGGATCACGTGAGACTGTCAGTCGAGGTCAGCGGCAAAGATGCTGTAAGTCAATGCCACAAAGGAATTGCAAAGTTTGGGAAAATTTGATTCCAGGCTCATTCTGGCCAAAGCCCCTGTCTGTAACTGCAGCTACAGTCTCCTCAGTACCAGCCCTCAAAGGAGAAGGAGCTGAGCTCACACATTTCTAACAAAAGTCACACATCAGCCCCAAGTCTTGTCTCCAAAGGGGAGATAGCAGCGCACCCTGAGCTGGAACCTATCATTTGTTTCTGTTAAGAGGATCTGTGAAACATCTACTGTTCTTGTATCAGTGGAAATTTTTACCATACCCAAGACCTCCACTCATTTCAGAGGCTGTCCTTTGGTAATTTTGCTGGTAGCCATCCTGGTCCAGGTCCGAATCGATGACCTTAAGATTAAATTTCTCCAAGCGCTATCATCATCCCCTGGAAGCACCCCAAAAGCAGATGGTAGGGCCCGATTCTCTTTTGCACACTGGCATAAATTAGAAATGCCTTCCCTGAAGTCCCAGGCACTTCACACACTCTAGAGGTGGTACAAGAGAAAGATGATTTAGTCTCTGAGTATTTACCTGCCATTGATCTAATCCGGAGATGCTCCGGTAAATGGGATATTGCTTTTGACTTACAGAGGTGGTGGATCAAGCCTGCAGTGATTAACATTCAACACCTGTGCTTCAATCAAGCTACTTTTCTGTAGTAATATCATTTATGCTGAAACTTCTTCTCCTTCACTCACTGATCTTCAGGCTTATCTGCCTTAGCCTGGTGTAAATCCAGGGTAACCCTGTTCTCATTGGAGTTATTCTCGATCAGCACTGGTTTAAATGAAATCCGAATGCAACCCACAGGTGACATCATTTCAGAGCCCCATAAAGATCAGAGCTATAACAGAAGTTCACTGGTATTGATCACTTCATCTATGCCGACGAGAACAAACAAAGCAACGTGGCTGAGACACTATTGCTTTTTAATTCCTTGACATGGAGGAATCTATTGTGCAGTGAGGTCTTTAACACTCTCCGTTTATAGACATTGTTTTCATGGGGGTGGGAACCACCTGCCTCTGTGCAGGCCCATCCTCAGGATTTCTCCTCCAAATCTATAGAACTTCCAGGGATGACACGTGCTGCACTGGGAGAGATTGTTGGAGCAAGTCTGAGGGATGAAGAACATTTCCCATCCAAGGAGAGAGGGAGTGGGCAGGAAAACAATCCTGGCTTCGGGAAACCATATCTGCTAACAGATGGAGTTGGTCATCCATGTGGACATCCCATATTCTAGATGGAAGGGATTTTCCCACGGCACCCAGAAAGCCTCATTCGTGGACTGCAGCTCAGTGTGACCCCGGATTCATACCCCACTGGGACTGGTGCCTGCAGGGTGAACTGGGCTCCCAGCGCTGGAGAGCCTGCCAGCTCAGAGCCCACCTGGGCTGTGTTTTCAGAGCCCATTTCCACCAGCGCTTTGCCATGCTCATGGGAAAGACCAAGCACCACCAGTGATGAACGGTGTGGGACCAAACCTGGTGCACCACTTCAGAGCTGGAGCAAGCAGGACTCTGGTCCAAACCAGACTTTTGCTGCTGCTTGGTCATATCTTGAAGGTCACCAATGAGGCCAGGCAAGGAGAAAACAATGTCTGCCACTTCTCTGGGCCTCTGGGCATGCTCACACCTCCAACCTTGTGACCCCTCCAGAAATCATCCCACTAGAGGGCACTGGGAGTCGATTTTCCATCCCCTCCTCTTAGTTCTTGCTCTTTATTTGAGTTTCTCCTTGCTTAGCGTTCTCCCCACCTCTCTCTCCTCTTTGCTGGCCAGCTCAGACTGTTTAAATTGGAAATTATTTGTATTACTGTCTGTAAATAATAGATGAGGGAGTGAAGTGGAGTTGGTGTCCCTTCCATAAACTCCTCCTCACTTTAATTAGTGCGAAACAGCCTGGTGAGAATGCGAGCTGCCTTGATGCTGGTAATTAAAATTGAAACCACTGAAAAGCTGCTCTATTTTTTATCGGAGCTGCTGTTCGGAGCCGGGAGCCTGCGGACGGCTCTGCAGTAAAGAGTGATAATGAAGGTGTGAATTCCCGGGGGGAGGAGGGGCAGCTGTAGCGATGGCTGAACTTACACCAGATGAAAATGCAGGAGCAATTAGAGGTGGCTGTGTACAAGCTGGGCATCGGAGATTAGTTGGCACCTTGGGAACATGGCAGGGAGGGACAGGGAAGGGGGAGGGATTTTTTTTTTCTTTTTGAAAAATTTTAATAGCAGAAAAAAAAAAAAATAAGGGCGGAGGAAACGGTTGGTAACTTAGACTAAAGACAGACATGCTCAGTGTCCTTGCCTGGCTTTTCTGGCCTGTCCAAGCAAGGGATGAGAGGGATGGTGGAAGTCAGGGCTGCAGTGCAAAGCACGTGGTGTGGGAGAAAACAGGGCCCCTTGCATTGGAGCGCTTGGCACGCTGGGTTTTTTGGCAGCTCCGTGGCTGTCCTTGCAGCAAAGGCACAGGCGTGTTGCAGCCCCTGGGTGTGCTGTTTCTGAACGTGGGCTCCACACATCTGAATTTCTCTGCGTGTCCTTGCTCCTGCCCGTGGGGCTGATCCACAGCTAAGCAGTGTCCATCGAAGGCTTCCTCTCATGTTCAATTAGGCTTTGGATCGGACCCCATCCCTGAAAAATAATAACTGTCAACCTGGGTATCCGAGAGTGATGGCAGCAGTGCTGGGAGATGGACGAGCACAGGCAGAGGCCTTTGTTCTTGCTAGCCAAGAAGGAGTTTGGGAAGAGCTGCTCTAAGTAATCAGATGTTGTTTTTAATTGCTTCCTGCCCTGACACATTCATCCTAGTGTGGGCTCCACCAAACAGCTTATAGTCTCTGCTCAGCATCAGGAAAGACGTCAGATAGTACAACGTACTCAGTCAGAGCTGTGAGCCTCTGAAACGTTCTTCTGGCTACAGCCACCTTGCAAGGAAGACACTCCCTGTGAAAAAAAGAAAACCCGTATGAGACAGCAGTGTTTTGGGGAAAGAGAAGCTGCTCCACCCTCCGAGGCTCACTGGGAGCCAATGGGCACCTCTATCCAAAGGGCACCTCGTTCCACCCCGCCTTGTTAGCTCCCCAGATGCTGGGAAACACCTGAAAGTGCCAAATTGTCTTAGTTTAGATGAAATAGAGGTTTATAGAAAGGAAATTAAGATGCTGTAAATAACCTACACCAAGTCTGTTGTGGTTTCCAAGGGTCGATTTTTGGGTGCTCCTTGGATCATGTGTTGCTTCCAGAAGCTGGAGCTCCATGGCAGCTGGTAAGGCCGTTCCCATTGTGAACTTGGGTTTTGAAGTAGGAAAAGCTCATACTTTCTCTAGGAAGTTTCAATATTGGAATAAAAAGCCAAAATTTAAATACTGACTATGAAAGGAGCAGACAATATATCCTGTCGTACTATGATCTTGGAAGAGGTTTAAAATAGCTGTGCAGTAGCGTTCTTACGCACTCAAAAAATGAAAAGCGATTGCTTAATTTGAAACACAAACTTGGACCTTGGCAGAATGAAGGATTTTGATCAGTTTTCACTGAAACATTCAGCACGCTGTTGGATTCCTAGCAGACCCCATGGCTTTGTGGAATTAACGTTTTCTGGTGAAAACCTGCTCAGCTCTGGTATCTTTTCTTGGTCATTGACTGACAGTAACAAAATGTTTTCACACTTGAAATTTATCACTCAATCTCCTGGAAGAAGAATCTGAGAGAAGATCAAGGACAAAGAAAGGAGAAGTGGGATGGCCACGGGAGGTGCTTTGGTGATTTTGTTTTCAGTTAATATGATATTCTCAGGAATACGCTGATCCAGGCATACTGGACTGTCCACAATGCCGACTAGCGCCTTAGCGTATTAGTGAGGTCTCAGTGATTCGTATTTCCTATGTCTTCTCTACCTGTGAGCTTCTAAGGTTTCCCCATGACTGCTTTTGTCAAGTACACGCATCCCTCAGAGAGACTTCGCTGAGCTCTCCATTTAGAAACTCTGGCACTTTATAAACCCTGGGGATGGGCAAGTTCAGATTCATGCAGGGTTTAAGGACGCTGAAGAACCGTATTTTCACTTGTTTTCAGTTTGTTGTAATGAGGCTGGTTTATTTTATTGTAAATCAGGCAGGCCTCATAGTTGGGTTAAGCATTCGTTCGCTATTGTATACTCTGTTCAACATTATTTTCTCTGTTAATAGGTTGTATTTTCTAACCTGTGTACAAACATTTAGGACTCTGAATATATCTTGATGACTTTCCAAAGAATTTTATCAAGACAACTAAGCTCTCGGTATGTCAGAAGGAAAAAAAATAACTCTTTAGAAATGCTTATTTCCTTTACTGAAAGTTAGGAAATTCCCAGGGGAAAGAAAAAAAAACTTATTAGGATAGAACTAAGTTAGAAGATAAATTGAAATCCTTTGATTGAAAGTAATGTTATTAAAAAGTTTTAATTATTGAGAAGAAAATGCAGGAAAGACACTCAGAGCTAACATAAAAATGATTGGAAACTGGTAATTAAAACAAAATGCTTGAAAATTAAACATCACAAAATATGAAAATGTGAGCTTGGCTCTGATTCATTACAACACTAAAACCTGGGATTGCTGTTAAATTGTAGATGGTCGGTTTGAATTCTGCGGGTCTACAGTGATGCTGAAAGCTGGGCAAACGCTGCAGTACTTTGCTGACCAAGGCCACCGGGTTCCAGATCCCGTCCTTATTCTCCCCTTTCCCATCTCTCACCGTCCTTCATTTAGATTTCTACTCTAAAGCAAAACTTCTTTCTCTCTCACAGCCTATCTGGATGCCACGTTCCCCGGGTGTTTTATTAAATTCATCAGCTTCACCCTTTCAAGTATTTAAGGCTTTATTCTGCAATGATGGTACAATTTAGTGAAGAGCTGTGTCTCTCTGTAGAGCACCAATTTCTGCTCAGTGAAGGTCGCTTTCCTCAAGTGGCAGACTGTAGATTTCTAAACCAGCTCCAGAACATTCTTGGGATCTTCCAGGACCAGGTCTGCATTTCCACAGGAACCTTTCATGAGGCAGTTAGTATCAGAGAGTCAGCTCCTGTGGTCGCCAAAATCTAATAAGGAGCCTTGCAATAGGTAGGAAGTACCAGCACACTTCTGTTGCCGTTTTCTGTACCAGAAAAGCCACCACCACTCTGACAGTCACAGCCAGAGAAGACCCATCCAGACACCTTTTCCTATGAATACGCTGTTTTTTCTACATGATCAGAGCAGTGAATGACACCTTGTTGCCATCCTCTGACGGAAAAACTGCCATGTCCCTGCTTCAGGGACATCCAAGAGAAACACCCCCAGCCCCGCACAGGACGGGCTCCCTGCAACCCTCTTTGCCCATAGTGCTCTTTCCCAGGAGAGACCGAGAGAGAGCAATCTGAGACTTGGAAGAAGGCAATTTGAATCGGATGTGAAGTTGTTACTAATTTAATGTTTATCCAATAACAAGGACTTTGCAAAACCCCTTACCTTTTCATGAGCCTCAGGTAACACTGTCAATTCATAATTGCTATGATCCCTTTATCCTGTGGTTTAATAAATAATTTACCTAAATTATTAAAATGAAAATTTCAACATTATTAAAAATTAACCAGGTTAAATGAGCAAACAGTAAATAGTGCTGGGCTTGTCCTGCGTGACAGGAGTCCGCAGCTTTTATTGTCTTTTTCCCAGGCGCAGAGGGTACATTTCTCCCTCCCCCTCTCCCTCCCTCGCTGTCTCCACTTCCACTGCTCTTGTCTTTCACAAACTCCTCTCCTTGATACTAGTTTTCTTCACAGTCTGTTCTTTCGTCGCAGCGTCGTCTTCTCCACTGTTGGTTTACTCTCCCTTCCCACGAGCCCTCTCCTCCCCTGCCGCAGCCGTAGCCATCCGTCTCCTCTCCGCACATTATATTCTGCACACATATGTGGCACAAGATGCCTGGTGGGCCTTTTTGTGCTTTCTTTGATCCGTGGCTGGCAATCCCATCTGACGCCAGGAAGACACCGATCCAGGAGAACACATGATCTCCAAAGAGCAGCGAGTTTGTCAGGTCTTCAGGATACAGGCTGCTTCCATTCATGAAAAATTTATTAAAATCTGACTGCTCTTAAAGGATCGCAGCTCTGTCATTTTTAATTGAAACATTCGGTTTGCCCAAAATGAAGTGCTCCATCTTCCAGGCTATATCTCTTGCCAGATTTTTTTTTCTTCTCTGTAATTCCTGCT
>NW_010428741.1:56297-60023 GCF_000710305.1 Buceros rhinoceros silvestris | reverse complement strand
GAACTGCTCCTTCTGCTATTTTCTGGCAGAATTCCTCATCGACTCAAAAGGGTTCCCCACCACCACCTCCAGGCTTTATCCCATCTATTTTCCCCTTCAGCACATGGGAGTCCTAGAAATGGCCTTTCCTCCCGACTGGCATTTTTCACCCAGAACACTGGCACCAGCGCAGACCTCAAGCTGATTTTTTCCTGCAGGCCTAGGAGAGCTAGACACCCAGCTCCTGCTGAGTTTTGGTAAGAGCTTAGTGCTTGTGGAAACACCAGCCAGCCTGCCCATCCCTCCTCCAGGGAGCCCACAACACTATTTCACATCCCCTGCAGATATCTGGGCACTGACCGGCAGATGTGGGCTTCTTAATGCACTCTAATCACACTCTTCTCTTCTTTCTGCGGCTAAGAGACCACAAAGAGAGTAAGACAACCTTTGCAATCGAAATTTGGCTTTGTAGACAGGCTCCTTCCTATCCCTTTCTGAGCAGCCCTTGGGTAGTACCCAGCACTGTTACAGCCTGCTTAGGATGGAAAACAAAGGGAAAAATCCCACCTGCATGCAAAAGCAGAGGTGGTCTGAGCCAGAAGGATAACTCAGCTGGAATATGTCCGGGAGCCCACCCCTCGAGTGCCTGCTCCTACAACACATCCCACAAGGTGAAGCCCCAAGGGTACAAAAAAGTGACGGCAAATGGATGCTCTAAGGCAGTGGTGAGACCCTGAGCCTATAAAACACGGGAGCTGTGTCCACGGGGAACATGGCACTTATTGACTGCAGTGTCACGTGGCATGGCCCTTTCCTTCCACAGTCAAGCGCGGTATCTGAATTACTTTGGATTTTAACCACAATTAAAGAGCTAATCAAGGTCAACAGCTCCTTTCAAATACAGTTTAGTGCAAAATCCTAATGCAGGAATTACACAAATTGATATTGTCAATATAATGGATTCAAACCAATTGTGCTAAACAAGGTTGTATCAAGTCTGCGCTCTGTGTTAGGTGAGGGCTAATTCTGTCTAGCAGCAGTGGAGTCGAACAGAAAAACAGATACATCAAGCCTTCACAGTCTGGATTTTCTACTGAGGTGGTTCTTACCCCTCTCAAAGAACTTATTAGTCTAAGAAAACAGTGCAGTTCCAAGGATTTGGTTGCATTCAGAAGGCAGGGCGTGCAAAATTGAACTCGTAGAATGTACTGGACTAATATATAGGAGATACACGGAAGGACCGGTCAAGAGAAATGATGAGCCTGGAGAATAAATCTAAGCAGCAGCCCTTGGTGAAAAAAGGTGGTGACAGAAGACTCTGCTCAGATACCCAAATGTATTGCATTGCTTATAACATCCTAAAATATCCAAAACACCAGGCATGGCTGGAAGATGTGACAAGAGACTTGCAGAAAACCCATGTTCTTCCAGCATGGCAGATACTCTAGAGAATCTCAAATGGACCCCAAGAGATCTAACCCTCTCATGTCAGGTGACATCTCAGCCTCTTATTTGATTTTCCTTTGAGGCATTTTAAGGTTTCACCACCACCAATCACTTTGACATTCCAAGTGGTCCCTCTCCAGTAGGTATGAGCCTTACTGCTCCCGGCTACACATGTGGATTTAGAGACACATCCGTGATCACACAATGAATCAGTGACACTTTTATTTTCGTGTGTTGTTTTCCACCTAGATTCCAATATTTCTGCTGTGAAGGGGTTTCTGGGAGGGCAGACTGGCTTTTTTTTTTTTAAATTGCAGCTAGTGTTATCTCCACAGTGACAAGACCTAAGAAGAGAGGAAGGCTTTCTCTGCGGAATGGGGGACACGCAGGGGTGCAGGGCATTGCTGCTCAGAAGTGGAGAGCTGCAGATGGTGGAGCTCCTGGAGATGGGAGACCCCCTGAGTCTGCCCATGCAGCTGTCAGAGGAGCCCATGGGGCCAGCCTTCATGGTGCACCTTCCCCTTGGCAGCATAAAGGCAGCCCGACGCCATGAGCAAAGGGGAAAGACCACAAACTGCATTTGTTGCTCTACATAGAGAAAACACAATCTCTGTCCAAAGAGCTGCTGGTGTGAAGGACATGTTCTTAAAGATTGGGCAAATGGCACCTGGTGAAGAATCAGCCTGGCTGAGGAGCTGAATATGGTGCCTTTATCCCTTCAAGTAATGAAGCATTAGATGCCATTGGAAAGTTTCTTCCCAGCTTTGAAGACAGGAGCTGGTTCTTTCCCTTCATGTCAGCATCCACGTTTGACTCCTTTCTTCAGAGGAAACATGGGGAGTGACCCCAGCCCTTGCTCCTACCCTCCAGCCTGCTTTGGAAGGGTGGGAGATGGTCAACCTTTCCGGGGTCCGTGTGAAAGAAGCTAAATGGGAACATGAAGGTGGTAATGGAGTGGAAGCAGAGCAAGGAAAGCCTCGCTGATGGATTATTAGACCCTGTCAAAGTTTCAGCAGAGTGGAAAACTTGGAGGCTGGAGTGAGTAGTAACCCATGAAAAATCACCTCTTCCTTTTCCTGTTCATGTCAGGGCAGCGTGTCCAGATCAAAGCCACCCGTCACTGCTCGGGCTCAGTCTCACGATTTACGAGGCGCTGGGGCACCAGCCTATTAACAGCCCTGGTAATTCATTGCAAGGGCAACAGGAGGTGTAAATCCCCTCCCCTTCAAACTTACACATTTACCTAATTGTCCCCCCGGTTGCTGGACCTGGACATCAGAGGGGCTGATGTCATGAATGAGAAGGGCCACAAGAAGTGCCATGGGGAAAGAGGGGAGACTGAGGAGAGAGTCCGGGGTGGTCAGCATGGGTGGGAGAGGCATGACCCAAGAGGCAAACCCCCTTTCCTTTGCACCCATTAAGTAGCAGAAAGTCTCATTGGTTTTAATTGCATTTTGACCTTCCGGAGCTCCTCTCAGCCGTTTCCCTTGGGATCGGTGTTGGAGAAGGAGCATGCTTCATGCACATGGGCAGCTGGGAGGCCTCCACATTTTTTCAAGGTTTGTGACACATGGCAGTCCCTGCTGCCAGCAGATGGTTCAGAGGCTCAGCCACACCAGAATCACGGATGGCAGCAGGTAACACCAGCTAAGGGGAGTTATGAGGTCCAAACATGCTTTGGGATCTCGAGATCTAGCAACCTCTAGGCGGAGAATATTCATTTACAACTCCATCACTTTACTGGTGGTACTCAGACATACTGTCTTCTCTTACAGTCTTCTGCAACACACCCACATTCAAAAATAGCTTTGCAGAAAACAAATCACTTCTTGTTCTTCTCAGTTTTGCTCTTGTTTTTTTATTTCTGGCTACTATATCTAGACGCTCTCTTTCTCTTTGTCTTTACCTTCTCCTTAGTCTTCCAGGTCCCCTTTTTGATTTCCCATCACCATTTCTCACATTGTGGTTATTTTCCTTGCACTAGTATCATTCTGCTCCTTCATGCTTAGTTCTAGCTGTTTCTGGCTTTCAAAAAGTTCCCTTCAGTTTGCTCTTCCCTGACTTTGTTCACTCTTCCGATGTTCCCTGTGTGAATGCTCAAATCTGTATCATTAGCTTGTATTTGGTATCAGAAAACTTGCCCTCAGCTCTATGAGTAGGTTTTAAACACCTGTATATTTACAAGAAAGCTCAGGAGGTGAGTTTTCCACTCCCTCAATCTGTACACTAGAACTAAATCCTCATCAGAGGTGCTTGTCTTTAAGAGCAGCAGTGGGGATAAATGAGCTCTGAAGCAGGAAT
>NW_010428741.1:48859-56185 GCF_000710305.1 Buceros rhinoceros silvestris | reverse complement strand
TACCAGTAGTATTTGGTAAGGGAGATAAGATGGCCAGATCAGTGGAGCATTTTCTTTCAAAAATCTTTCAAATTTCCCTAAAAAAATGGCCTTTTTAAAATGAATTCCACTGCAGTTTCTTCTGTGTCATTTTTAAGTTACTAGTCATCATTTCTTTTTGAAACAAAACTAGAAACAGATTTCCATGAGCAATTTCCTCAGAAACCCATTTTCCTTTCCATATGCTGAAGTTTGCAAGAAATATGTCTGATTTCCCAACCACTGCTTGATCCCATGGTCATGGGAGCAGGCAGATATGCCTGCAAGACAGAAGAGCAGTGGTTTGGCTCAGCAGGGGCCAGAGCAGTGACCAGCTAAACGGGGACAAGGTCTGAGAGTTTCCTGTTTCTCCTCACAGAGCAAATGCTGGCCCTTAAAGCATGACCAAGAATGAGAATCGGGCAATGATCTTTGGTTAAAAGATAACCAGAAAGGGGGTGAATGGAGAGAAAGTGCAAATGAGAAGAGACTGGCCTGGCTGGAGAGAAGAGCATTGTTAGGGTAAAACTTTGGAAGGAAGATCTATGAGATTTGGGTTCTTAAATGCTTGTGACTGTTGAAAATGTGGTTTAGGCACTTCAGTGCTCTTTAGGTGCAATAAATTGATTTCTAGTTAAGGGGAAGGAACATACGAATGTAGCACTTCCATTAACTACTTGTGGTAGAGGAAAGGAAAGTTAGGATACTTTCCCAGTCATGGCTTGCTGGAAAGCATCTCAGCTTCACATGCAGCTTCTACAGGGTCCGTAACCCTGGGAGGACACAAGAAGAAGTTGAGGAAAGATTTTAATGGCTCATCTGTGTTATTTTCCCAGAAAGGAGCTTCATAAATGTTCTTCAACGTTGCCATGGAAGTTACAGCCAATTTAGGACTCAGGATTATTGTTCATTCCCACCTCTAAATGTAGATGGCTCATCTTTGCCACTGAGAAGGGAAGAGGAGTGATGAGATGAAGCCATTCAGCAGACAGGGAGAGATGAAACAGGGCCGTGAGATACCAAACCTTTGATAATGCAGAGAAGTCCAGCGGGTGAAAAAGCAAAGCCTCCACCAGGTCTTGTAACACATGTGAAAACCATCAGGGTCACCATTCCCGTGGTGTTCTGTTGTCCGAGCCATAACACGACACCCTACAGGGAGGGAAAGACATCCTGTGGGCAGGGGGAAGAGCTATCCGTGCTTTTAAGAGGTTGGCTGGGAATTAAGAGAATACTTTATGGTGGTTACACTCTGAATTTATAGTTTCCTCCTCTTGCTTTTTAATGTTCTCCTGCCAAATTACCTATGGTTTGTCCCATAACTTCAAGCTGCCCTGTGGTCTGACATGTCCCAGCACCACCTGGGACAGATGAAAGAATGCGAAACAATCTGTCAAAGAAGAGAAGGGCTGCGCTGCAGAATTCTTTTCTGGGCCTAAACCCTAATTGTCCCGACTCTTGGCTCAGGATTTAATAGATTTGCCCTTTTGAGATAGGGCAATGGTGACGTTAAGATATGGATCAGAACTTTTTTATTCCATAAGTGTGGCTTGGGCACTCCATTTTCAAGAAGCTTTGACTGTGAACTTCAGCAAACTTCTACTGCCTGTTAACTGACCTCTCTGTTTTACCAGTTGGAGGTCTGAGCTGTTCTGCACACATCTGTTATCAAGAGAGAAGAAGAAGGTTCATCACCAGTATCTCCCAGAGCACAGCTGGACATGTGCTCAGAACATACCTTCTGGTGCTTTCCGTTGCTTTCCTGAAATCAGGTCACATGTAGCTGCTAATAAAACTGCTGAGAACCATTCATTACTCGAAGATGAGCAGTTGCCCCGAAGTCAAGGGTTTGGGAACCTCTGTAAAATATTTGTGGAAACCTGGCCATATTCTGTGGATGTCTGAAAGTCTGGGTGGCTTTTACAGAGCTGATTAGGGAAACTCAAAAACCAGCAATGGAGAGAACACTTTCAGAGAGCAGGGAGAGATCTGGGAAATTTAGTTGGGAAGGAGGCAGGTGTGCAATAGAAGAGGAGGTCTAGCGTAAATGTGAGTGACCACCCAGGGTTTCATCACTTCACTCAACAGACCTCTTTCAAGGGTAAGCACAAACAGGACATTTGCAAGTGCCTGCTCAGGTGATGCCACAGCATGCATGGGGTCCCAGGGTATGATAATTCATTTTTTTCTCTGCTTTCCAAGAGCAAGATGCATTTTCCAGTCATAGATGCTCCTATCCCAGTAAGCCTCTGGCCTTCAAAGCTGACCCTCAAAATTAATGCCATGTACTCCCAATGGAGAACATCTTCTGGCAGTAGAGAAGAGAAAATAAAGCCTTCTCCGCAGGTGGCACTGTTAGCACGACCTTTGTTTCAGAGAGTTAGTCAGGGTTTATAACTGCTTGACTGTGTGTCCTGGGGTCTGCCTGTGTCTTTATCTTCATTAAAGCCTTTTCTCATCTCCCAGGCTGGGTCTCCTCCTGTCTCTCTGCAGCTGACCCATCTCTCCTCCCATCCCTAACTCTTCCTGATGGGGAGCACAGGAGCTGAGGCTGCCATGTGTGGGCTTCCAGCAGAGCAGTTCCCTGCCACATGTGTCCTCACTAGAAGCAAAAATGCAAACCCAGCAGTGGGAATAAGCTGCCTTTTCTCTCAGCTGCCCTCCTCGGTGCTGTGTACCAGCAGCTCACCTCAGCGGCTCTAAAACAATTAGGAGGTTTGAAGTTTCACACGCCCCAGCAGATACAGACAGGACAACTCCTCTGTTATTGCAGCCCCAGCGCACAACACTTTGTAATGATGTGGGGAATCCTGAACTTGGCACCCCCTCCTTGACCTTTGCCTGAGAGTAGGGTCATCCCCAATATCCGGGATGGATGCTGGTTGAGCTCTTGTACCAGTCTCTTTCAGCTGCAGAGCAGGGAACCCAAGCATCCCGACGCAGGACATCACCTGCCAACTCAAGCATTAAAGATTAGTCCCGGGAGGACTTTCACTCCTCCATTCTGAGACGGAAGCAGATTAGGAATTTGATCTCCCAAGATTACTGTGTGAAAGTCGCCCTTGAATAGGCTCCCTGTAGCTTGTCCAGCTCTTGCCCATCTTTTGGGGGTTTTGCCTTTCGTTAGATGCAGCTGCCCTTTGGGCTTTTGGGTTTTGAGGTTTTCTTCTCTTACCCCCTAGGAGATTGTAGGGGAACCTGGAGGGTGCTCAGGTACCCAGATCCCACACTGTAAATCTGGGAGAACCCCCGCAGTTGTGAGAACTCCCTCAAAAGCATGGGGCCTGCGCTGTGGGGCTCAATGGCCAGAGGAGAGCTCGAGGGTCTTGCTGGGACTGTGAGGAGGCCATAGCTGCAGGAGAGGAAAAAACCACTGTATGCAGTAGGGGCTATTTTACCATGTGGGTAGGGTGAAGGAGTAAGTACCAGCATAGTATAGAAGGACTCACCTGATGTGGGCACAGGGCCGGATCTGGCAAAAGAAGATGGGTGGTATCAAGGTGGCATGGAAAGCAAGGTCTTCTTGAAGATCTGTAGCCATGGGGACCCAAACTCTTGTCCTTGCAAGCTTTCTGCAATCCCAGACAGTCACCATGGTCTTCACCCCACAAAGGTGCAGCAAACCAGTGTAAAAGTCCTTCCTACCTGCCCACCATTTCATTCCCAACACCACCATGTGATGTCAAAGCATCTAGTCATAAACTCTGCAGCCTGCTTCCAGCACCTTGGTTTGGTCCTGCCAAGGTAGGAGGAGTCAGCCTCTACCTGAAAAGCTTTTACAAAGTCAGGTCAGGTCCCCATGAGGTTCTCCTAACCCCTCCTATTGCTGTGGGTTGCTGTATGGGTGAAGAAACCCAATGGTCCCATTCCCAGCAGTGCCTGGCGGGGAGGTGGCAGTGCCGAGCATGATGCCATTTAATTCGCGTTGCCATTCTCCACTGACAGCACCTCTCGCAGGGATTGCAGAGTAGCCAGCGTGCCGCGGTTGGATTGAGCAGACAGATTTAATTAAGTTGCAATTTAATTACCTATCAGCATCCCTATTTAATAAAGCTCAGGAGAATTTTAATTTAAAAAAAATAATAATAATAAATGATATGGCCTGTCACAGAGCAGTGGTAACGGCACCCGGTCCAGGCAGGACGGCGTTGTACGGAGCATCCCAGCCCTGCAGGGACAAGGCAGAAGGAGGTGGCCAGGCTCTGGCAGGGCGTGTGAGAGCCGGCACAGATTGCAGGGAGGGGAGCACGACCCATCTTGGCAGCCAATGCCAAGCCGCACGCTTGGGGCTCACCTTCGAGCACTCCTGCTCCTGCCTCCGCTTTCTCATTTCGCCTATTGTGTGAAGAGATGGAAAGGGACCCATGAGCCCATGCCCGCTGCCAACAGCCCCGTATTTTCCTGAATATGGTTTGTCATTTTTGCCATCTGCTGAGGCTTTCTACCTGTGACGGGAGGTTGGCTCTTGTGGTGGCTGGCATCTCTCCGGTGTCTAACAGACAGCAAAAAAACTGAGTGTGGGTGCTGGTTGGGTTTGCTGGTGGAGTTCTGAATACCCAGAGAGAGACCCAGTGGATTGTTTTAACCTGATTTTAACCTGAGGTTTAGTTTTGACCCACTAAGCTGAAGTCAAAGTCAAAGATCCCTGGTGGTGTGTGATGCTCAGGGCCATCAGGATTTGGACAGGTTTGAAGAAGACACTTTGCTTTGGCTCCTCTC
The DNA here is from genome assembly GCF_000710305.1 of Buceros rhinoceros silvestris. Classification (NCBI taxonomy): domain Eukaryota; kingdom Metazoa; phylum Chordata; class Aves; order Bucerotiformes; family Bucerotidae; genus Buceros; species Buceros rhinoceros. The sequence goes on along the minus strand of NW_010428741.1, from coordinate 51,448 downwards.
TGAGCAGTAAGTTAAGATGTCAGCTAGTGGCCATGCCCAGTCTGGGAGAATTTCCACCAAAGAGGATATTCAACCACTTTAGCACCTTAGCCACTATCCCTTTCCAAACTCCTCCCCGTGTCGCTGACTTGCACACAGCATTAATCTCGCTGTTTTGCTGAGGATGTTTCCTAAGGGTTTAATTGTGCTTGAGTTTTTATTTCTTTTGGGCCAGACCCAGCCTTGTGGCAAGGAGACATGGTCATTATCCCGGCATGAGTCTCACCAGCTTTATGTGAGCTCGGATGCTGGCCGGGGACCTTCTGGTCTTTGTTACCAGCAGGGACAGGTTTCTTGTTCTGCCATCTGTGTTCATCCTCTTTTCTGCTGTAGAGCTTTTCTTTAACGGACAGTCACCCAGGGACCTCTGTGTCTTGCAGGGCCTCATTGCATCTCCCCACTGATGGGGATATGTCAACACCAAGCTTAGCACTTCTTGAACTATGATAACTGTAATCACAACATAAAGGAAGCAGCGGTTTTAAATGAGAAAAATGGAGGAAAGCCCAAACCTTTCTGTAGTCACCAACATCACACCAGATGAGATCTAGCCTGAGCTCTAAAATACCTCCAAGGGGATCATATACCCATATGTGCTTCCCACCTGCACCTGGGACATCACATATGGCTTCCCTAGCTCTTGCTCTGGCCTCTAAAAGACATCTAGATTTGGGGCACTCCCTTTAGTCACTCCTCAGTTAGGCATAGTGGGGCCCCTCCCTCCTTCCACCCCCCCCCCAAAAAAATCCATTTTCCAACAGGGATAACAGCTGAGACAGAGAGAAACAGACCTTGATATTTCTATTGTTTCATGGTAACAGTGTCTGTCCTGAGACCCCAGGCCTGACAGATTGACATAACAGGTTAATAAGTGCTTTCCACTTCTCCTAAAGGCTAATTAAATATTAATCCACTTGGTGAGGTCAGCAAAAATAACAAACAATTGGCAGAGTGAAATTCATTTAATTAATTCTCCTGTGGAGGTTTTTCAAGTATCTTCCTCCCCTGACACGCCGCTGTCTCGGCTGTGGTAACCTGCAGTGAAATCAGACCTTATTGGTTCTGGGCCTGCTCTCCTCAGATACTTGATTTTGCTTCTTTTTTTTGTTTGTTTGTTTTTTGTTGTTGTTGTTGTTGTTGTTGTTTAGTTTCTGAGTGCTCGTTGGGTATTGCCCAGGGCCCTAAGCACTATTGCCCTGTGTCTCTGCATACCGCGAGCACCCACAGCTCCTGAACCTCTTCATGCAACCACACCCTTGATGTCTCTCCTCCTCTCACTCTCAGTTCCCCTGAGCATAACCGCAGCAGAAAGCCTCGAACATCCCTTTATGGTGGCCAACTTGGTTTTCTCCAGAACAAGTTCGCTTCCGGTGTAACGACTAACAATCCCTGTCCTAATAGTCCTACAGGAAGACCCCGTTTGCTTTGGTAATAGCTCCACGGAAGCACATCCCTGCACGGCAGGAGATGCCCAGGGTTGCTCTGGAGACAGCGCTCTTGCTGTCTTCTGTGGCCACTACCCTTAATACGGGAGTGTCACTGCTTGCTCAGTGTTATTCTACTCCCTTCCAAAGAATCTCCCTTGAAGTGCCACCCGTTGGTGTCCAGCTCCATTTTGACCATTTCTGGATGCTCTGCGCTCTAGCAATGAGCGTTTCATTCATGCGCTCGCTCATCCCTCCTCACCACAACTGACGCAGACGCAGCAGCTGGAAACAGGCAGGGAAGACTGGGAAGTCCCCCTGTCCCTGCTAGAGGACAGAGCCGTTACAGACTCTGTCGCAGCCCCCGCGCTGCGGCGTGCCCAGCATGCTTGGGGCATCTGTCCCTGCAGAAATTGCACAGCAGGTGCCTCTTAGCCTCGGTAGGGCTGGCGTGGGGTGAAGGGAGGCAAGTCATCTCAGCCAGCCTTTGGGTGCTTTTCTCACAGCTGTCAACTTGGGGATGAGAGGGAAAGGGGTGATGCAGAAGGCAGTGCAACTGGGGAGCAATGAACAACTCCAAGAAGGAAACCAGAGCCTCCTTGCCTCCAAAATGCACTCTTAGAAACAAATAACGGAAACTTTCCAAGGAAAGGGATTCAGGAAAAAAAGTCTTCATACACACAAGGTGCTGCTTTGGAGCTGTCTCCAACTATTTCTCCAAGCATCTGCACATGTCCCCATGGACAATCCACGGCTGATTTCCCTGTGCCATGAACTGCAACCGAAGCTCACCTTTCAGCATGACAGGAGAAAGCATCTTTGGGCAAGGACCCTTCCAGGCATCAGCCCAGACTTAGAGAGAACTGAGGGAGAGTAAGGGAACTTTCTCCAGGTTACTGCTTTAGTTCCAGGTTAATTTTTTATTTATCTGAAAGTGGCACTGGAAGGGTTTTCAAAATGAGTCTAAAGTAATTAGGTGCTCCTGCTGATGGATTGCACTGGAGAGACATGTGGATTATTTATTACAAAGTCACTTGCTGGAAAGGTTAGAGGCTGAGAAGTAATTATTTTTTCCTTTTCTCTCCCCCCTTCCCCCCCCCCCCTTTTTTTTTTTTTTTGGGGGTGG
>NW_010428741.1:45156-48818 GCF_000710305.1 Buceros rhinoceros silvestris | reverse complement strand
CCCCCCCCCCCCCCCCCCTTTTTTTTTTAAGTGGAGGAATCAGAAGGGAGAGCAGCTAAAGTTCCTCTGTGAAATATTTCCTCCTGGCTAAAATCCCCCTTTCGTCCCTTCTCCCATGGCGAGACAGAGTCCTCAGGGAAGACTTGAAGCAAGACCTCATGAAGTTCCAACTGCTGGAAGTGTGTTTTGGGTTGAAATCCCTACCCAGCACCCCCCTTTCTGCACCAGGGACACTGAGGGGTTCCCCACTCTTTGATCTCAGCATGTCATACCTGCAACCAGGGACAGTTCTGAGGCTGCCCGGCTCACTAACCAAGCCCACAAAGACTGTAAGTATGGCTGGTTCACATGGCATGTCTGGCACGCGTCTGGTGGATGTTTTGAGCAATACCAGGAGGATTCAGGGCTTCCAGCAACCTCAGCTGCCTCCTCCTCTCCTGCCTTGTAATCTATGTCTAGGATGGGAATTGAATCCAAAGAAACGCAATCCTCGACCTTGAAAAACAAAGCCAGGCTTGGCGCAGTCTACAGATGAATATGCAACAGCCCTAATCAGGAATCCTTTGTCAGAAAGGGGATAATTGTGGCTAACAACGTGTTAGTGTAGTGCTGGATCTTCAGGCTTCTAACAGCTTATAAAATCAGGATCTGTTTTTGTGGGAGAAGCTGGGCGAACAAAGACATGCTCAAGCAATTAGTCACTGGAGAATTCAGATCCTGCTGGACAGCGTTAGTGTTGCGTGAACCACATGAAGTCTCGTGACATTCAGAGCAAGAGCCTGGGATGGAGTCAGGAATTAGGGGATGGTCTCAGGGGAGTGGTGTTGACACAGGGGAGTTGGAAGGATTGAGCGTTAATAGCTCCACTCTGTTTTTGTTCTTTAAACGGTGCCCATCGCCATGGTGTCTGGGCAGGTGTTGTCTCCGTTTTCCAGGGGATGGCTATTTGGGGTCCTTGCCAAAAAAAAAAGAAAGAAAAATGCTAAATAACCCTTGTCCCCTTGCAGTGGTTGGTCCAGTTTTAGGTGAAAAATGCTATGAGCTGCTCAGAGAGGAGCAGGTGTCAGCACTAGTGCTGGTGCTGAGGACACACCAGCCCTGTGCTCCCATTGGCCTGCTGCATTTCTAGCTGCTGCTGGCTGTGCATCAGTGCCGCCTTGAGAAGACCCTGCCTGTGACGTCACCACCTTGTGCTGGTCACATCTCCCTGGGTTGCCTGGCTAGGGACTTTGCCTGCATTCCCCGAGCCTGGTGTCCACGGCTGGCCTCCGGGCCACCCAGGCAGAGCTCTCCTCTGACAGCAGCAACCCCCGGCTCATGGTATTTATAGATCCCATCCATGTCCTCAGCTAGGAAGGCATCCGTAATCTCTTACAGATGTTGGTGAGAACAAAGCCAGCCAGTGACTCGAAAGAACTGCCCAGCAGAGTAATGGATGGAGACCTATTTCTTAGTCACCTCTGACATTCCTCCCCCTGCATGCTCTCCCTCTTCCCTAGGAGGCCCATTGGGGCTTGCCTGGTTCTCCCCAGTGCCCAAAACCCTTCTCTATGGCAGGGGCTCACCCCTATTTCTAGCACAGAGAGTCTCAAGAAACTGTCCTCCATCCTCCTCCAAAGGGATGGTATGTTCTCCTAGAAATTCCAAAAGCCACGTGAATGAAGGAGTAAAGCACAGGAGGAAGGTGCCAGCAAGGCATGCAGGTCCTGCTTGGTGGGATGGCTGCTCCAACAGGTACAGACACACCAAGGTGCTCCCTGCCAGGTCTCCTGAGGCATTGGGATCAGGTAGCACCCATGCCACCCTGCTGTACATGCACATCTCCTGGCTTTCCTGCACATCAGGGTGTTTCACCTTCCCCTAAGTCCTTATATTACCATCTCCAGTTTTCTCCTCCAACTGTCAATATCTTCTGCTCAGGAACAAAAAGCTTCTCTGATCTCTTCAGCATCATTTTCCTTTTTGAACTCACCGTCACCAAATTCCTCTTCACCCCTCCACCCAAATTCTCCCTTCTTCCCCTTTTGCTTTCTTTTTCCCTTTCTGGACCTTCGTCTTAATTTCCTTCTTGCCCTGCCCCAAATCCCTCCCTGCCTTCTGCTCAGGGAGGCTGGTACTTGGCAGCGCCAGTGCGGGGCTACCCAGCTGCCCTGGGGTCTCATGAAGCACGTCCTGTCCTTGTTTTCAGGTCAATGTCCCATCTGCCAGAAACCCAACTGCTTGCCTGGCAAGAACCAATGTGTGAGATCTGATTAGGAATTTACTTGCCTGGAGGCTGCCATCTCCCCCTCTGCCATTGCCCAGGACCTTTGTCCCTTCTTTGGGTTGTCCCGGGGAGAGTTTCTGGAGAGCTTCAGGAGCTGGTAAGGAACAATAAACTCATGGACTCACACCCCAAGCAGGTGAACTCAAAATAGCACTAGAGTGTTGAGCCAACTCAGTGGAAAATCAAGCACGTGGAGCTGCTGGACACAGTCTTCTGGCAGCACCAAGGGGAAGGAGGGGTGTGTTGGCTGTAGAGGTTCGCCTGGGAAGGCAGCGCCAGCTCTGGTCCCCTCTGCACTTAATTGCACAAGGATCTGCAGCCAAGCAACCTTTTAATGAGGGTCTGGTTCGTAACACATGCGTTTTCCTTGAATCACTGCTAGAAATAACTTTGAGGTCATATATCCTGGCCGACCTCCTGCTGAGCTGGGCGTAGTGTTTCGGGGCTTAGCTATTCCACATTTTTTGGAGCAGTATGGGAGCATGCTGAGCAGCTCTCTGGCTAGCAGTCCTGTCCAGCTACACCATGCTATGACTGTGTTTCTCTTGCTTTTCATTGCATCTTCTACGGCACCTTATGCTGTCCAAAAAATCCACTACAGCAACTGAGGCAGCAAGTAGAGGGAAGGCGATCCTTCCTCTTGCTTTGCACAAGTCTCAGATTGCCCCAGAAGTCTCTGTTTTGCCCAAAAGCCAGCCACGTCAATGCCTTCCTTCTTGCCACAGCCTGGCCTCTCAGATGGCCGTGTGGAAATCTGCTTCTGGAATTTCCTATGATGCTGAAGTTGCTGTTAGACCCTAACTGAAGCTTGACTGTGAGGAAGAGGAGCCCTTTGGAGACCACCTTCAAGGCTTGGACTCCTTACTGGTGCTGATCCCCTCCGTGGGGAGGGAGGCAGGGCAGGCAGACGGGTGGTTGGGCAGGCACTGGGTCGGCAGCACTTGGCAGAATGGTACCTTTGTACTGAGCGGGAGCAGGACTGGCCGAGGCCCTTTTAATGAGTTGTTCTGGTCAGGGCAGCCCGCCAAGACCATATTCACATTGATGGTCAGGTTAATGGCAAAACCAGCTTCCAAACCCGCAGCGGCCAGGGGAGGGAGAGGAGCGGCCGCCTGCATGGGGGAAGGGGAGGCTGCAGCAAGAGGACGAGCAGGGAGAGGAGGCATCTCCTCCCGTCACCGATGTCCCCTGCAAAGGGGACAGACCTCCCGCTTTTGCCGCCTTTGCATTTGTTGGGGTTTCTTTGTCTCCACGAGCCCCTCACTCCTCCCCACCCTTCCAGCAGCATGCGCAGCTGGAGCTGTTTTCCTGGACGTGGGGTCTTCCCAGGTCTGTCCCCCACCCCGCGAGAGCCCCGTGCAGCCAACGCAGCCATTGGCGGGGGTTCTTCGGGGAG
>NW_010428741.1:39410-45084 GCF_000710305.1 Buceros rhinoceros silvestris | reverse complement strand
CCACCGCAGCCATTGGCGGGGCTTTGTCGGGAACCAAACACAGTAACTGTTTAACGATTTAACTGCACTAATGAATATTGGGCCAGATATTTTCAAGGCCTGTTCAGACTGATTACTTGGAGAGCTGAGTATGTCTACCAATTACCCAGGCAATTAGGCAACTAATTAAACACTTACCCTCAGCTTCATAAACAGAAGAGAGAGAGAGGGGAAAAAAGGAGGGAGGGAGAGCTGGCTCTGGTTTCTGTGAAATATTAGCTGTCAGAAATTGCCGCTTGCAAGGAAAGGTGCACAAAGGCAGACGGATCCGGGCGGACAGAAAGACTGACAGCCCATGTGGGGGAGCGCAGCCCTCGGACCCTTCTTTTCGCCAGCACCAACAGCATGGAACGGTGTGGAGCTGCCAGCTTTGCCCTGCCCAGGCAGGCGGTGGGCTTCAAGGCACGTCCAAGCCACCGTTCCCTGCCCCTGTCCAGCTCACCTGTGACCACCAGTGCTGCAGAGCTCGTCAACACAACATCATCTGGCACAGCACTGGAAGGGAGGTGCCGGGGAGGGTGCTCACCCCAGGGGTGCCCAAGCACCCAGGGGCTCCCAGCCCATGCAAAAACACACGTGGTGAAAGGAGAGTGCAGCAAGCTGCAAGCCAGACTGCTGGGAGAATTGTTTCACAGAGGAGGATAAGCAGAAATGTGGCCAGAGTGTGTCTGCCGGTTTAGAACATCATGGTTTCATCCTTTGAGAGACTTTCAGGACCAATGCTGGTGACCAGCTCGACATCGGCCAAAGGGTGGAGGCCATGTGCAGATTAATCCCACATCTGGCATTTGCTCAGGCCAGAGGTACAAAGGAGTTTTATGTTAAACCCACAGCTCATGTGACAAAGTGTAGCAGTGTGGTTCCCTCCAGGTAAGGCATTTCACGTTGGGGTCCCCACTTCTTCCCTGGTCAGCACTGTTGGTAGGAACCAGCCAGGTCCTGCCATTCTCCTAGCTTCTGTATTTCCCCAGAAACATGTATTTCTCTAGAAATAACATGCTCAGGAAATAACGTTTTTGGAGGGTGTTCAGGAACACTCAAGGCTTTGGGGCAAATTTTGACAAATAGTTAGAAGGAAAAAAAAATAAAAACATTGGGGAAAGGTGGAAATACTTCTATTATTTTTTAATTATTTTGCTATACATTTTTCATTTTGAAAATATGCTTGCCTCTCCATTTTCGAAGGCAGATTTTGGAGAATTTGAAGACTGCAGGGGGGCTGTGCTCCTGCCTGATGCAGGGTCAACCCTGTGGTAGTTGAACCTGCTTGGAGGCTCAAGAAGCTACCAGCCATACCCTTTTCAGCAGATTGTGAAGACATCTGTCAATTTTTAGATGCTTCAGGTCTTCATGACATTTGTTTGTCTATTCAGGTGCAAATGCGAAACCAGAACGTGATCAGAGAGATGCTCAGTGATTATTTCCACATTACAGCCACTGGGCCCTCTGTCTGGCTAGGTGGGATCCCGCAAGGGTTACGTTTTGTGTACTCCTGGGATGTTCTCAGAGCTGGAAGGACAGGAGAAAAATCCTGAACTCTCTTTGCACTGAGACACTCTGACAGCATGGACCTATCTACTCGTTTTTGATATTGTTCATCTAGAAGTGGTGCTGCCTTCTGAAGACCATAATGAGGTGAATCAGATTGCTTGGGGGTAATTCCAAATATTTCAGAGGATAAAATCAGCCCCATGAAGGCAGGATACTACAGGAGCCACCTTGACAAGCTATATAGTGGTAGTATGGGCAGATGGATTTTGTCTTGCTTGTGAATATTCAGATATAGATGTACCTTTGCTGGGCGCACTGATGGAGCTGATAGGAATAACTGGATGTGACATGCGGTTGATAACGCACAGATGGCATTTAACAAGGTAAATGAGCGAGCTGATGGGCTTCACTGGAGCCTTCAGGCAAGACAGAGATGGAGTTTGCATAGCCCTGGAGTTCGAATGACCTAGAGGTTATTCACAGAAGGGCTCTCATTGTACCTGCTTGAATGGCACATCTGGGGTCAGGGCAGATATAGCCGCCTGTTTCCTCTTTCCATACCCTTCAAGACTTTTTCATTCTTTGGCATTGCAGTCCTTCAAAAATAGCCCCTCTATTACCATATGCCCCAGGAAGGCTGGATGATGATTCACCAAGATGTGTTTCATTGCTGGGCTCTTGTCTCACCATTCAATTCCCTCGACAACCTCCTTCCTCCGGGCTGCCTGCTTGGGCAGCTGACAGTGGCTCCTGGATGAGCATCCTGACTTTCTAGGACCACTGCTGCCTTGTTCTCTTTGCAGCTCACTTCTCCTCCACATCATTGTACTTTCCAGATTTACACCACTCACCTGAGAAAAACAACCCAGCTTTGTATAATGCCCCTACTGAATGTGGCAATTGCTGATGAGCTCTTTTTATTCCGGTCTCATTTACTAAATCAAAATGTGCATTAATTTCCAAATCTTAAAGGTTTCCAGTCTCTTTATGACTCCTCCTCTCTCCACCTTTGTGAGGTGTAGCCCTGCAGAGCTGAGATTTCCAAAGCTCTAAGGACTGTGGTACTGCTTTCTGGCTTGCAGATGTCCAAGAAACATGGACAAAAGGTCAATCAGCTGTAGGACATTGTGAAACTGCGGTGGTCTGTTATCACGGATCAGCCAATAGCAGCATTGCTTGGTGATGCCAGCTTCTGCCTTGCATTTCATTGGGAAGCCACGATGTCTCCACCTTCATGTAGGTGGAGCTGTGGCAGAACTTGCTTGAACTGGTTTTGCTTCCATAAGGAAAGGTAAAAATACCCTCCCAGTAACAGTGATGTCTCTAATGTACCATGGGGCTCTCTTGGATTCAGGCCCACTGGGGGCAAGGAGAGTTTTCTCACTGGCTCTGGGGATGTGGGATGGGACCCTTAACTATTACTCCAAACAAAACAAGCTGTCCTGGTAATTGGGGTAGGTCTGCTCTCGCACCAGAGAGTTGAAATGTTTATTGTGTGAAACATCAGAAAAAGGAAAGGAATCTGCTGGGAGCACTTGGTTCATTCCCGTACAACATGCCCCGAGTCTCTGTTTGAATGCCGGGTCTGTGGCACAGAGACGGGAGCTTGTTTTGATAGTTTCTCTGCATTCAGAGGCATGAACACTTTACAGTTTTCTGTTTAAATGACCCATTTCTGAGAGCGGAAAGCACCAGCCAATAAGCACCCGGGCCCCTCCGTATGTATCCGGAGTTTACAAACCGTCCCCACCGATCCGTGGTAGTTAATGGACACTCCTGCTGCTTAGGGGGGCTGGAAAACTGTTCCAGGTGACTACCGGCCTCAGCTAGAGACAACTCAGTCCCCAGAGGTCTGAGGAGACACATGAGAATGAACTCAGCGTTTCTCTCGAAGCATGACGTTGATTAATGACAGTACACAGCTACGTCCTGCTGGCGAGCAGCTCGGTTGATGCAATCTGCGGGGAATAGCTGTATATAAAGGAACTGAGCACCAGTGTTCACAATGAGCCAGCCGCCGACTGTCCGTAAGAGCCTTTCAGACATAAAATTGGCAAGCGGCTTGCAGCAGTTTCAAAGCTGCACCTCATCTCTGCCTGCTCTTGTCACCCGCTCGCCCATTGTCACCTGGCATTCTGGCTTCAGCCTCCAGACAGACTCCCCGGACACCCTCCTCCCTGGGGACAAACCTCTTTTTGAGCTGAGTTTGGTTTTGGACTAAGAAGTGTGCTGGCTTTTAGGAATCTGGAGCAGTGCTTCTGCCAGGAACGCTGATTTTCCTTCTTGTCTTTGTTGTTTCAGCCCCTCCCTGGGCTTCTACGGGTGATGGCTGAGGGTGGAAGAGACCACTGAGTTGATCTAGTCCATCTTTCTGCTAAATACCAACTGCAGAAACAGAAATGTGGGCAAGTATATAGTGGGGAAGTTGAAGAACCTGATTTGGGGGGGGGGTGTAACTGTTCTTCTGTCATTTTAAGGAAATCTAAATATGACCTGGGGGCTTGAGCTTCACCTAAAACCTCACCCCTCCTCAGTGAACAGTGGTGGGCACATCTGACATGTGGCTCCGAACAGCCCTTCTTGGGGGTCTCTGAGCTGGGCATAACAAATGCTCAACTTCTTTGTTGGAGCTGAGGCTGCCTGGATGTGGTCCTTCAATCATCCTTACCCTCTCCAGAAGGGGTCTATTTTCCCACCCACCCACCGGCATGTGCATAATGAAGGTCTATGCACCATGCTGCACTACTGCTGTGGGAGGCTGCTGCTTTCTGCTTGCCCTCCAGCACTGGTCAGGGTAGGACTGGGATTATCCTGTGCTATATGTCCCCCGGCACCAGTCTTGTATGAAATGGTAGTTAGTTGTCTGGGAAGAGCTGGAAAACCCTTCTCTCCCAGAAGGGTAAGACTGCAGCCGTGAGAGCAGTTTCCTCCAGAGCTGCTCACCGCAGACATGTTGTGCATCCTCTCCTCGCTCCCTTGAGTGGGCAGAGGAGGAAGACCTTAACGTCTTTGCCATCTCAGCACGGTGCAGACATTGAGTGAAGTGTGGCCGTCTTAGCATCTTTCTTCCCATGTGTTCTGCATCTGAAGCTTCCTGGGAGCTCCTTCTGGAAAGCTGAAAACATCTGCAAAAGCAAAGGTTAAGAAAGCTGCTGGGGATTCATGTTACCTCTCTCCCTCGAGGACTCTGTGACTCCCATTCACACCACTTCCCGCATAATCAAAAAACAAACCTTGAACGGCCAGGAATGTAACTTTTCTCAGAGGCAGGATCCACTGGTTGTAAACTCTTTGTAAAACAGCAGGTTTCCTGGTAAAACGCACTGGCTGTTTCCCAAGGGGGGAGACGCTGTCTCTACAAACCCAAGCAAGATTCACAGCAGGCGGCTTATGCAAACAGATGCCAGGGTGGGGGTGGTTTAGGGTGAGGAGAGCTACGAAGGCAGCTCTGCTTCTGCCTGGGATGGTGGGTGAGGAGCCCATCAGCCACTCTTTCATCTCCTTCCTCATCATCCTTGGAGGATGGCAGGACAGCAATGACTTAGCAACGGCTTTACCAACCCCCAGCCGGAGCTGAGCTCCTGAGAATCTGCCATGTCCCTTTCCAAGAGCTTTATTTTTATACAACCAGAAACAAACTGGAAAGGAAAAGGGAAACCCAATGCACTTTGCAAGAGCAGAGATAAGCAGCAACCAATCAGGGCATCAAACCACCCAAGTGCCACCAGGATGTCCATGGTTTTGCTTTCATGAAGATTGCATTTGCTGGAGTCATCTGGATTAAGCTCCCAGTGTGGGGCGTACACAGGAGGCAAAATATTAGGCCTTGGAGGATGCTCATTTAAAAGCTGTATACTCTTTTGGGTGTCTGCCATCGTTTGGAGTGTTGGAAGTGAAACAGGAGTCCATGTCTGTCAGTTTAACACAGGCCAAGCTGTGTCTGCATATTTGTTTATATTCGATGCACATAATATACACTCCGGTTTCCATAACCCCCTCTCCGATGGTGCAGCCAAAGATGCAGCATCCCATTTACCCTTAGTTCAGACAATGCCAGGAGATGTCCGCGGCTTTCTGTGACACGCAGAAGGAAAATGTCTGTTTATTTCTGCATGAGCCATGGGTTTCCTCTGGGATGCTTTGA
>NW_010428741.1:28760-39235 GCF_000710305.1 Buceros rhinoceros silvestris | reverse complement strand
ACTGCTATTGATTCAAGCGGCAGCTGGGCTGGATGCAGGGCGCCCAGATACAAAACCGAGGGGAAGCATGTGCACAGACCACAGCTGTCCTGCCTCCCTGTCCCTCCTGACCCCTCTCCTATTAACCACAGCCCCAAAGCAGGGTGCTGGCAGGGTGGCTGCCACCTCTGGGCTTTTTAGCAAACCTCCCCTACAGCCTCGGCCCTGGAGCCCGGCCACAGCCCCTGTCAGGATGGCAGGAGCCTGCACGGAGGGGGGCATCCAGATGGGCTGGTGGAGCAGCTCCAGAGCACCTCTGGAGCTGGAGGGTTGCAGACATGTGGGTCAGGCTGATTTCTGGCTGTAACACTGCTCCCTCTGCCATGGGGTGACACAGTCATACGGCAGCAGCAAACAGGCAGGACAGGGAGGAAACCACCAAAATTCAAAACGGATGGGTGTAACACTTTTAGTTAGGGGAGATGAAGGAAGATTTAGTTAGGGGAGATGCGTCAAAAATTTCTTTTTAACACCTCTGGCCTCTGTTTATTCCTGTGATATTTTCGAAAAAAAACCCGAATGAAATACTGATCAGGACTGAGGAGGGAAGCAAGTATGAATGCTGCCTTCTGGAAAACAAGTGGTATAAAATAATAAATGAGAAAACAAGGCAACCTGCAAAAGTGGGTGGGAACATAGTGAACATGCAGAAACTTCTGGACAGGTATTTTTCCTTCCCTCTCTCCAAGAGAAGCCAGCTGCAGGAGTTTGGGATCCAGCTCCTAAATTCTCCGCAGTTTGACAGAAGGGAAGGTCTCTGCTCTGTGTTTCTACCACAGGTCCTCGAGCAAAAGCTCGATTTCCATCACTCCAGTCCCAATCCTGCATCAAGGTGTTCCCATTCCTGTGTCTTCCTGGTGCCAAAGGAATAAACTGGCACTTGGAGGTGAAGTATGGCAAAGTTTCTGGAGAGCAGGAAAGAAATTCCCCCCCGGAGTCTGGAAAAACCCTATCATTTAAATTAAATGTTAGCCTTTGAGAAGACAAAAAGAGCACTGTCTCCAGCAGGGCTGCCTGGCGACATGGCTAATATTTATTATGGTGCAGGTAGTTTAAGAAAACAGAGGCATTTCACTGGAGATTTGGATCCTCAGCCTAACTAGAAGCTTGGGCTGGAAAGGTTCAGTTGCTAATTAAATCTAAGTTGGACACTGTTCCATAGAGGGCAGATTGTAACTATAAGAGGATGTTAATGTGGATTTTAAATATTTATTATAACTGAGGTAGGTTATAAAAACAGACATTCTTCCTTTCAACACTCTATAATGTCAGATTTAGAGGTTTGTCTCGGGCCGTGAGTGATTTCCCAGCAGCTGTCAGGGGCTGGAGGGCAATTTATCACCCTCCCAGTGAGAGATCTCGCCGGACAGTGAAAGATTAGCATGCTGATTTATGGCATGCAAGGAAAAACAACGTTGTTCGAGCGGGTGCCTGGGTGCTGATTTTCACACACCTGTTCCCAGCCCAGACGCATGAGTCGGTGATTTCACTCCTCCAGTGGCGCCTTGTCGAGCCGAGACTTTAAATCACACCAGTGCCGCCCACCAGCGCTGGGCGCTCCCACTCCAAGGATGGTGTGGGCTGATGGGCAGGCGGCCCAGCTGGGGCAGTGGAGCTTGGTTTTTAAGGGCTTTACAGAGCCAGGCTTGGTTGAAGCTTGTGGTTCCTGGTAGGGTTGGGATTTTTCTTTGCCAGGGCATCATTGTGGTGAGCTCCATCCAAGGTGCGTCAAGAACTGGTGGCGATGCACACACCTCTGCAGAAAGAGGAAAAGATTATGAAGGGCTAAATGGAGACTGTTTTTCTCCTGGCAGCAGCCCAGGCCCCTGGCATCCCCCCTTGGAGGGCATTAAGTACCACTCCTAGCAGATAGTCAAGCATCTCTCACCTCCAAAGAGCACAATGCCGCAAGGGTTAAAGCCCCTTACTCAGCTCCGCAGGGTAAATCTGCTTTGAACCACGATTCCCGTGTCTCCTGACCAGGGTATGCTCACACCTTGGTCCCTTGCCCTTTGCCAGAAGCCAGCCCACACACAACCCCAGCCCCGGGCTCTGCTCAGCCCCAGCAGCACAGTGATGGGCAGCCCCACACCGGCACTCCCTCCCGCCGGCCTCGCGCAGCACGGCTCCCTCCGAGGGGTGCCAGGAACCGAGGGCCTGACTGCCACTGAATTTCGTGACCACAGCAATTGCTGCATAATTTAGGCTCTGCCAGGGAAATTAATTTATAAGGATGCCTGCTTTGTTTAGCTTCTCCTCCCCCCTCCTCATTATCTCTCCCCCTTACTCCCTCTTCTCTTCTTTCTGAAGACGCTTATTAACAGGCATGACTTCAGCACATCTTCAGGAGCTTGAAAGCCTGCCTTCAAAAGATGAAAGGGAAGGGGCAGGAGGGAGCTGGGGTGCGGGGACAGGAGGACCGTCATGCAGGAGCTAGGGGTGCGAGGAATTGGGGCTTTTGTTTAACTGTTAATGATTCTCTGTTCAAAGGCAGGACTGAGGGTCCTCAGTCTTCTCAATTTGGGACCAAATCTTGGAGGAAACTCCAAGCACAAGGTGGCATGGCGAAGTGGGAGAGATCACCAGCACTTGGTCGTGAAATGCTCCATCCCTTCCATCAGCTGCCAACCACAGGCACTGCAGGTCTCACCTCCCCCGCCACGGGAGGGTGTAAAGATGGGAGAGGTGACCAGCAAAATTACTGATCTCCCTGTCACCTGCACTCGTAGTGGGGAGAGAAGAGGTGAGCAGGGGTCCTCTGGTGACCACACTGCTAGAACCTCAGATCAGCCTGATGTGGAAATGCCTCTGGTTTGTCCACCCTGGGAATGATCTGACTATAGGGAGCTGGAGCACCGGCTGTGGGGGGAAATAGGCGTGCGCTCAAACGGGAACCGACAGATAGAGGTGTTCTCAGTGAGCACAACAGAATTGGGTTGGAAATTTCATTCAGCAGAAAAATTGTTAAAACTGTAGCTTTGTGGTGAAAGTATCTTTTAAAATCCCAATGTTTTCAGTGAAACAGATGCATCCAAAAGGCAGGCTGACCTGTCCCGTGTGCGGTCTCAAATCCTCAAGGGCAAAGTCACACCATGACGGATCACCTCTCCACAAACCATGCATGATCTTGGCATGAAGACACCCACCCAACTCTCACACACCTGAACCCGGGTGCCTCTGACCCCTATAGAGGTCCCCAGCCTTGTGAGTGCCAGATCTTGATATCCGGTTCTGCTCCTGCTTCCTCTCTCCCTCAGCCTCGGATTTATCGATATCTCCGCACTCCTTGTCTCCCCCAGCGTAGCACGGCCGATGCCCACATCCTGAGACATGGATACACTTGCGCAGCTCAGTCAATTAGAGGAGACCGTGCCATCATCTGATTTGGTTTGTTAGGAAAGGCGACAGTGGAGACAGGATTGATTCAATAGTCTAAGACGAGGGTTGGGATGCTCGAATAAAGGGCTGTGTGTAAGAGTTAGTAATTGGTTTTAAATCAGTCTTCCTTCACTCTGGATTTCATGTGGAGGGGGGGCTGAGACTGAAAATCCTCTTGTCAGAGAAAACGTGCTAAAAGGGCAATTTACTTACTCCCTGCATTGCCATCCAGGCTCAGCAGGGCTCTGGAGCTGTAGGAGGCCTTCTAGTTAAACACTTAGAGTGGAAAAAACAACTTTCAGGTGTGGTTTATGACATACCAAAAACAGATACTGTGGGTCTGCCCAGTGCACAACCCTTTCCGAGAGGCACCCAAAGCCTCGAAGGGGCTGGGCTGACACTGGCTCTCACTTGGGCCATCGTTCATGGGAAGGAAAAGTCTGTGAGAGTCTAAAATTTTGTAGCCATTAGCGGGAATGTGTGTGCAGGGGAGGAAGGACATGGTGGGGGGATCACTTCTTGGGGTTTTCTCATAAAAAGAGGGCGAGGAGGGTTTAGATGTGGGCTCCTCTGTCTCCCAACCCAGGAAGGGGGGTTAGGGAGGGGGGTGGTGTTTCTTGCTGAGATTTGTCTCCACTGGAGCCAAAAATGCCGGATTAAAGGCCTTCAAGAAAACATGCATTTAAAGAAGTGAATGTTGCTGAGCAAAATATGACTCAGAAATCCAGGAAACAATCTGATTCCAGCTTCCAGAAATGTCCTGGTCACTAAACCAAAATGGTTTTAAATCAAAGCTGCCAAAGAATTCCATTAAACAGGCTGAGCAGGAGAAAAGAGGCTGTGTATAGCAAATAACTGCATTAGCCACACGAGAAAACAAATATAACAAAAGCCTCCAAACAAAATTACATTTCACAATTAGGGAATGAATAACTCTTTAGACAAAAGCAAGGCAATGGAAAAAATTCTAGCATAGACTGACGCTTCTAATTGTCTTTCTTCCAGCTCCTCTGTTCGCTGATCCATTGAGCAATGATAAAGGCATTAAATTTGGTGATTATGTTCTGTGTTTCTAATGACAGTGAGCTGCCTGTGACTTGACTGGCTGTGCTCAGGTGTGGGCTGGAGGGAGCTGCGTGCGTCTCTGCACCACACTGCAGTGTGCGACTGGCTACATGGAGGAGGTGAATCAAGGTAAAGCATCTCAAGCATCTCTGTCCTTAGCAGCTCTGACAAGAGTGTTGCCTCCGAGCTAGGGCAACTCTCCAAAGTGCCAGCATAGAGGAAAAATCCTTCCAGAGAAGGGTCTGGGTGCCTCTTGCTGCCTTGCGGTGGCAGTGATGCCATGGGAGCCCCTCACTGCAGATGCCTGGGGCCAGGCTCTGTCCCTGGGATGCTGAGAGGTGCAGAACACACTTGAGCTGGGCTGTCTCATGCATAGTAAGGGCGCTCTCACACAGCTTATGATTTCCCCTTTTATTTATTTTCTTAACCACAGGAGCTTGCTTTCCCAAAGCACATCCCCAGCTACTGCTAGCTTGGGCTTTCTTCCGATTCAGATCAAGTTCATACTTACGGCTTTGATTGAAATAGGCATGTGATCTTATTATCCATATGTCCACCGGGGTGCGTGTCACAGCTTGCCTAGCACATGGTAGTGCTTATAATATCATTAACAATGTCTGAATAGCAACTGCTAGTTGGAGTCAGTCTTTATTATCACGTGGGTTTTCACTGGGTTTTCTTTGATTATTATCTTTTCCGAGTTGTTGTGAATGTCTCCAAATTCTGCACTAATTAAAGGCATTCATCTGCAGAAGGATGTAACAACACCTTTCGAAGATGCTCATGATGGCCCCAGTGTGGGCGAGAGGTGGGATGTTTTTAACAACTACTCTGGTCCCACCATGCCAATACTGCCTGAGTTATGTGACCCAGGTCTTTGGCATCTCCATTCCTTCCAGATGAGATTAATGCAGGACAAGACCTGGTGACAGAAGATGAACTTGAGCTCCTTCCTGCTGGAGTTTAAATCTCCACCCCCTGGCAATTTTGCCAGAGAGAAGAAATCGTCTTTGCCTGTTTGGAGGATGTTCAGGTCCTGGCTTGGGCTTTGCACCCACCACTGCTCCTGTGGGGGATGATGGGGATGCTGCAGCCCATGGGGACATCACATGTGGTGTACTTCACACAGTGAATTGGTGTCGGAACCAAGACTGGATACCTCCTGAACACAATGGTCATAACCATTGCTCTGCTCAGGGTTATTCAGCAGCTTTTCCTTCAGGTCTCTCCATGTTTTAGCAAGTGCCTGAGCTTCCATTAGCAACCTCAGGTCAGGAAAGTTCCCAGGCCTGGGAATGTCCCAAGCATCAGGGGAAAGGGAGCAGAGTTTGCCCTGCATCAGTGACATGAGTTTTATGCCTCTTCCCTTTCAAGTGTGTGCCCTGTGATGTATTGACCCAGGGTGTTTTTTCAGTTGTGTTGTGGTTTGGAGAAAAACAGCTCTGCTCCTGTGAGCGAGACAGCTCAGAGCTGGGGCAGCCTGGGCAGGGAGAGCTCATAAAACTCTGTTGTGAGCCGTGATAGGTGGAAGGGCAGAAGGAAAGACTTCATGGCATGGGAGGAGTGTGGAGCTGGTTTCCGTCGCTGCTAGGCATGAGTTGCAACACAGCCAGGGACCTTGTTGCAAGCCCCTTTCTCTTTCTAATGCTTCCAAAGGGCTGGGTTTGCCCCCAAGCCTGGGCTGGAGGAGAGGCAGGCCAGAGGCTGATGTGGATATCCTCACTCAAACACCACTGTCTGCATCTCCTTTACACTGGGAAACTCCTCTGCTCCCTGCAAAGTGTCTTTTCACAGGGTTGCAGCACAATGCGCATCCCCATGTGTGCTCCCTCTCCTGTGACTGTCTGCCCAAAGACAGGAACTGCAAGACATCAGCCATCAGTCCTCCCGTGCACATAGGCATTAATGTCCCTTTTCCCCCATGAGATGTGCTACGCATTCCCTTCTCTCAGCAAACAGCCTCAGCATCCAGATTCCTCCTTCTGCCAGGTTTTCTGGCTGACCTGGCACAGAATATTTCCCTTGTCAAACTGGCCTTGCTGGGCTCAGTTGGAGCCAGGATGGTGTGATACCCTCCATCAGCCAACATCCTGTTCTGGAGCACCCTTGGCTTCTTGCCTCCAGCCAGACCCGTCCTCGGGATGGACAGACAGACCCACTCCTGGACCCCATGACCCTGAAAAGGCTTCAAGTGCTTTTCACCAAATTTGCTGCCCTGTTCCTCCTTTTGTGCTGTCCTCTGGTAGACCAATCTTTCCAAACTTTCCTTGCAACTATTTAATTTTGACATGAGCTTTTGAGAAAAAGGGCAGTATTGAGAGTGAAGCTGGAAACATGAGGTCAGAGGGTCTGGAGAGCTGGTGCCGCAGACCCAGCCACAATGAACATGACCATACCTTGATTCGTACATAGCGTGCCCTGACTGCAGCCATCCATGCCTCTCCAGTGAGCAGAATGCACTATGTGCTTAACTAATGAATTAAACTACTATAATTAATTCTATTTATAAGATGCCTCTAGGTGTATTTACAACAAGAACAATAAAAACAAAAACACATTACATGATGGCAAGCAGCATTAGTTAATGCAAACGAGAACATGTGGCAGCCAACCCCCAGCACTGGTGCCCTGTGCTGCCAGCCTGCCTGAGCAGCGTCACCTGGGCCACTTCTCTGTTTGGTTTTCCTCCCCCCTGCTCTGATTTCATGCTCTCATTACCTTTTTGACAAGGTTCATTCTATTCTTTCAGTCATAGAAGTCCTTAAGTCTAATAATCCTCAGTTTTAAGATGGTTCTTCCCATTTCATCATGCCCAGACTTCAAGGGACAAGTGTGACCATCTCAAAGAGTAGAATTTTCCACCCATTCGCACCCACCCACTGCCTCAAAGTCCTAAAAGAATCTAACAAAGTGGTTCTGGATTCCCAGAGGACAGCAGGGTTGGGCAGCCATCAGAACAAACCCCAGCGTGATGCAGGGCCTGGCTGGTGGAGACCCTGCACCATCACCAGCCCCACAGCAGCATCCCAGCACAGGTACTTGCCTGCAGAATGGGTAGCCAGGGCTGGAGGTGTAGCAGGAGCAGCACCAGAGGAAGGTTATCCTTCCTGGAAGGAAGGAAGCTATCTCTTGGGAGGGTGCTCACAAGCCATCAGAGTTTGCTCGGAGGATTTCCCCATGTTCAGTTTTACCACCACATCCTTCTCCTGCTGGAATCACCGGGAGTTTGGGCTGGTGGCTGTTGTTGGTTTGGCTTTGAACATTTGATGGCAAGATTGGGGTAAAACACTACCTCCACCTCTGCATACCAACTCTCCAAGGTGAGACCACGTGTCTAAATCTTCTGATGGCCATTGGACTTGGTTAAACCAATATCTTTTTTTATTATTTTTCTGGCAATAAGCATATGGGCTGTAACTGTTTTTGTCAGCTCTCCAAGAAGGATTTAACACCTTCCCCATAGAGGACAGCCTACTGATTACCTGCTGCTCTGCTGGGATGTGTGCAGCCTGCTTTCCCTAACTCCAAACTCATTTACAAACCCAGCATGCCTGATTTCAGGGAGAGCTCAGCACTTTCCTTAGCTCAGGCACAACGTGGCCTGCACTCCAGGAGAAGATGCACAGGGTCAAAGTCTGAGCTTGGAGGTTGCTCACTCTCCACTTGCTGTAGCAGCTGGGGAAGGGACTTGGGTGTAGCAGAGGGTCTGCCCCTTCCCAGGGCTCCCTGCATGATCCTCAGGGGGTGGTGCAAGGGATGGCGAATGCGCTTGGTGAGAGTTTGACTACCACAATCTACATTTATGCAATCTTGTGATGCCCCAGGCTACACTCATAGTGTTTTCCTCTCCTTCAGTTCCTGGGGCTGTGAGTTATTGGTATGTTGAATGATAGCACAGGGGGTGAGCAACTGATGATGAGAGGCTCCAAAGATTTGGTGTTCCACTCGCAGCTATGAGGTGAAATATCTGTCTGCAGCAGCACTCCTGAGACCCAACTTCCCCTCCAAGAGATCTGCATCATGGAGATCGAGCACGATCCAGAGCTGAGCTCAGCTCCACATTGGTTCTCTCTTGCCCTTGTGTTACATGAACTGAGCTGATACCCAAGACAATTTGGGGAGCCAAGGCTGCAATATGCCAAGGCAAACCCACTCAGCCCATTTCCACGCTGCGGTTCACTCTGGCCACCAATGGCAGCAATGGGATGTGGCTTCTTGGAAGCATCCAGTCCCCAAAGGCAGCGAGCCCCCCCACTGCCCTCCTCTGCAGCCCCTCTGCAAGGGGGCTGTACAATCCCCCAGCCCTGCTTGCTTTGGCAGAGATTTCCTTGAGCCTTTTCGGTTTCAATAGCTCCTCCCGGCATGCAGCCAGCCAGCTCCATGCTCCTCTTTGCTCATCAATCTTTTCACCAAAACGCGGTGATATACACCGTGATATACACTGAGCAGCATCCCCACGGGCTTCCAAGACAGCGGACAAATTACCAGATTATTTGTGAATTTTAGCCACCTAATGGGAATTCAGTGCTTCGACCGTAAACGTGAAATCAGCTACTTCCTACAACTTCAAAACAGGGAGCTGTTAACAAGTCAGGTAAATTAAACAGCAGACTCACTCCACTAACAGGCAGAGCTGTCAGGAGAAGACAGATGCATGCAATCAGCAAGGAGCTCAGCCCAGATCCATGGGATCCAGGCTCACCACCTCTGGCTTGAGGAAGAAAGCACCGACTTGCTTCAGACCCGGTGCCAGGGAAGTTCCTCCAGGAGCAGATCTTGGCTCGCCCTTCGCTAGGATGCTCTTGCACAAACCCAAAGCGGGCAGTGGTACCTGTCTGCACTGCCCCAGCATCCCACTCCATTCTGGTGCTGGCCGTGCAAATCCTTCAGCAGCCCTTAACACCAAACATCCAAGAGCTGCAGCAGAAGAATCTCCAGAAATTACGCTTTGAGCACAAAATGGTTTTAAAACCTCATGTTACCAGACATCAGATAAAGGGGGGACAGTGTTCAATCGGAGATTGAGTTGAGGGTTTCGCTCAGCTAAACAAAGCCACTTTCCCTGCAAAAAGCCATCAAAACCAGGGTTACAGGGGCTCATCCTCTCCTACATGCACAGGGATCCGTTAAGCCAGAGCGTAACTCTTGAGTGCTCCCAGCCAGAGAAACTCCAACAAGGGGAAAATGCAGCTACACTTGAATTTGTTAGGTAAATTTATTATGGATAATTTAAATACACTGCAGAATTTAGTGTGCCGTATGCACCCTTTGATAGGGCTCCACAGTGCTGTAATCAACTAGTGCTGACAATAGGAAATGCAGATTTGTTAATTCTCATGTATATATTGGTTTAAATACCGTAAAGTTAAATAAGAATTTTTTTTTTTAATTCCCCCTTCTTACTGCATGGCAGATCAGGTTAAAATTCTTAAGAAGAGTCACTGGCATGAACTAATTTATATAGCACTCTTTTGAAATGTGAAAAGTATTCAGCAAAATTAATATTTTGGGGGGGTTAAACCAGGAAAAGGCACCCGGGTGGGAGATTTCTTTTTTCTTGCCTGACCACTTGGAACAAAGCTGCTACAGTGAAGCATGTGTCATCCTTGCACCTCCCCTGGAAAATTCTCCTAAAATGTTTATGTGGGTGCAGAAGGAATTACTCTCAGCTTTGTGTCCGCAAGCAATTCCCAGCAAAATACTGCAGCAGGCTTTCAAGGTTTGGGCCTTTTTTGAGTAGTTAGGAGCCCTTTGCATAAATGTCATCTGGCTTTATTGTTTTGACACTTCCGCAACGATAAATATTGTTACCGAAAGTCAGCAAAGCAGATGGATGGCTGCCTTGGCGAATTTTGTGAAATCTCATGCTAATTAAGGGACTGTCGGGAGGGGAAAAAAAAGAAAGAGAGAATTGAGATACGGCGTTCGCTCCTGTGACTTGATGCACAGGGGGAAACGCAGCAGTCAATGCTCCCACAGTTCCAGGGTAGTTG
>NW_010428741.1:26906-28659 GCF_000710305.1 Buceros rhinoceros silvestris | reverse complement strand
GCGTCGGGTCTGCTCCACAGAGCTTCCTGATGGTGCTTTTCACAGAAGTGCCGTTGGACTATGCTCTGCGTCTGGATTACCTCTATTTCTCTGGCCGAACTACTTTGCCTGCTCTGTGGTTTCCCTGGGCTCTGCCACGCGTGGCTCCGGGGTGGTGGCTGAACCGTGAACACTCGGAGGAAGGATGTCCCTGTAACTGCGACGCTGCCGATGGGGAGATGCTGCTGGGGCCCGAGGAGTGTGCGCCCTGAGAGGCTCGCACCTCCTCACCCTGTTGCTCGCTCCTCAGAAACCTAGCAAGTTTTTGGAGTAAGGCTGCCTTCCTGCGAGTTTTAAAGGGAGTGGACGATCTCGTGGTGGAGGGCAAAAGGTGTCAGGAACTCAGAACTAAACCAGAAGGGTGATAAAACTCTCTGTGAGCATCTTCCTTGGCCATGTCCATCAGACCCGTGATTGCAGGACAGTCGCAGACCCAGTGATGAAAAAGCAGGCAGGAACCCCTCTGAGCCTGAGAGAACCGGGGCAGGAGAGATCCCGGCCCTGGGCGGAGGGTAAGGGTTGCAGCACCTGGTTGTCTTTAACTGAAAGAGACACAACATCAGTAAAAAAGTTACAGGCTGGCACAAAATCAATTGGTTCTAGGAGGTAAAGATTGAAAAACACGAGTGGACACCGAGGGCCGGTGGGAATGAGGAGGACCTGCCCAGGGTTTTGTTTACACTCCCAGGTTCCCACCATTAAGCAGAGTTGCTGCCAGGGTTGTTTTCTTTCCAGCAGCTTGAACTCATCTGTTTGTCTTCATCTCTATTTGCAAACAGCAGCCCAGGGCCAGCTTTGCTTTCACTTTATCCTCAGCGGCAGGGAGAGCCGCAGAAACTAGAGCCCCAGCCCATCCAGCAGCATGAGGGATGGGAAACAGCTGAGTGGGGAGAGCCCCGATCGCCCGAGGAGCCCAGGTTAAACAAGCCGAGTGCAGGACCCACAGGCATTCACAAGCTTTCCTGCCAGCTTGGGAAAGGTTTTGAGACACGGCCGACAGCATGTCAGCTCCACACCTGGCAAGTCTCCTTCTTGTGAATGGGCAAGAGGGTTCTGATTACATCCTTGAGGACCCTGATTATCCTAACCCTGATCCTTGGTTAGCATCCTTGACACTCTCCTAAACCTGGTTTTTTTTCTGAGACACCGAAGCTGTGTAATGTGGGGCAGCAAAATGCAATGGACCAGTTGTCGGTCTGGGATCCAGGAGTGGTTGGGTTTCAACGCTGGATCTGTCACTAACTCATTGACTAAGGCGGCAATAGTTCATCAAGGATATTAACTGTCTTTTCCATTGCTGCAGCCTTCTCTTGGTTTCTCCCACGGCAACACTATATATATAACCAGGGCAAACAGTGTTGACAATAACAATCCATCCTTCCCCGAAGGGAAGGGACTGTTCATCACCGGGTGCCTCTGCTGTTCTGGGAACATAACTGGGTGCTTGGAAGCCATGGTTCAGCTCTCATTCCTTCCAAAATATCCCCAAGGATGTTTTAAGGTGAGCTATCCCGGGCTTGGGTTTTTCTCAGCACTGGTTACCTGGAGAGCTTTGGTGGAAGCTTCAACACTCTGAGTGTCTTCTCCAACCAGGGCAGTGAGTGAAGGGAGCAAACTCTCCAAGCCAGGAGGGAATTGCTCACCAGGATGTCCCTGCACTATGTCCCATAGTGAACAAACCCCACTACACTCCCCACGGTGGCAGGGTCCGTCC
>NW_010428741.1:22642-26799 GCF_000710305.1 Buceros rhinoceros silvestris | reverse complement strand
CGGGCCAGCCTCTTCCCCTGCAGCCAGTCCTCTCCCTTCCATACCCAGAACAGACAACTGTTTCCTCATGGGGTTGTCCTAGACAGCCCCCTACTTTGCTTCCTTAGGACGACCAACTCTAAAAAGACCTTCCCACTAACATGTGGGTTCCCTGCTCCTGTACATGGTTAGAGTCCTGCCAGTGCTTGCTCAGCAGCATTGCCCAAACACCCCCACAATGAGCACTAAGTAAAAAAAAACCCCAACCAATTTCTCAGGAAGCATCTCCAGACCCTCCAGACCTCCAGAGGACTTTTGGCATTTTTAAGCTTGGCCACACCTTCCCTGGCCTTCATACTTGTCTTGTTGTTGCATTTAAGGCTTCCTTTTAATTTAAAAAATCTCATTGATATTTTATATCTTTCTTTTTTTCTTTTTTTTTTCTCCCAGGATGCTAATATTCCTTTCAACAGGCCTTGATTAATGGCTGAAACCTCAGGAATATTCCTGGTATTCACTTAGCCAGAGCAATTACACCGCAAAGAACAGCATGAGGACCCCGGGTTGACATGCAAATAGCCGTGTTACACAATTAGTTGATGCACAATTAATTGGAATAACGACAAATATAGTCAAATAAGGCTAGATTTAGGCTGTGTAAAGCTGAGGCGTACTTTAGGGTTATACGATTAAGAGAAGTAAGGAGACAACAGCAGAATCCTTCAAGGACAAAAAGCCTATTTCTGAGAAAAATGCTTTTCTCTTTAGATCCAACCTAGGGAACAAACCGGCAAAACAAGAGGGAAAGTGACCTGGCAGTGACAAAGACATGTCCCTCACCGATGTGGACAGGGCACTCACCACAAGGACAGGTGGCAGGAGGAGAGAGCCCGGGAAGGGATGACCTCCTAAACACCCGAGGACCAGAGAGGGAGACACCCAGCATGGGTGCTCCTGCCCCTGCTCCGGCCCAGCAGCACCCAGGACCCTGCACAGGGCTCCTCCATACCAGTCTCACAGGCTTAGCAAGGGTCAGTCACCCCCAAACCCAGCCAAGTCTCACAGGACAGTTTTATTTCTGTTTCTCATCCTTTTTTTATAACACAAGAACCACCAAACTTTTTTGGAAGAAGAAGAAAAAAAATTCTAAGAGCATCTTGTGCAGCATTGCCACAATGGTCTCCACTACGACTCACTAAAAATGAGTATAAACCTTGAATGTTCATCTGTCAATTTTATTTCCCTTCCATCTGTTTCTCCCCCGTTTGCAAGCCCAGAAATGGGGAGAGAAAGTGTGATGCAAACACTTTTTTTCTACAGCTGCTTCAGAGCTTGTCTTTCTGTCCTCCAGGCTGTCGGTGGTCTGTGATCCACACAGTGACCAAACCTGCACGTCCTCACGGTAACAAAATAATTAATCAGCAGGCAGGGAGCACTGAGAGCTTCCAAAAAATCCCAGGACACGTTCATCACTGGATCGTGCAGAGGACAAGCGTGCCTCCGAGTCCTTGCAACATTCATTTTATTTTATAACTACTTTATTTTCCTGTCCTTTCAAAAACTGCTACATTAACCCCCAGATCTTAGATATTGAGCTTAGCCGGTGTTTAATTACTCTTCACTGCTAATTACAACGCTTGCAGAGAGTGCTTCCCATCCAGTCCTGGCAGGCTCTCATTCCCTGCATGTTTTTAACGACGGGGTGTATTTTGGGAGGAGTTTTATGACCTTTGATGATGGAAGCCCCTGATGGATGGTGCGTATAGAGACACCAGGATGTCTCGGAACAACCCAGAACGCCCCCAGGCATGGTCCTTCAAATGCAGCAATAAGGCAAGATGTCCTGGAGGTGTCCCAACCCACTCTACACTTGTTTCCTTGTTCCTGGTACCTTTGTCTATGGGTTTCGATGACCACCTCAGATTTTTTCCTGGTCTCCATTTAACCTTTTCTCCTGCTGTTTCTGGCCCACGTTCCCAAACTCTTCTTTTCCCTAAGTTCCCATCAGACAGACCTGCAGAATGGACCCCAGCATAGCTGAAATAAATTCATTTTAAGGTTGAATAGCTTTGCAGAAAAATTTTCTGTGTGTTTCACCAGCTTGTGATATTCCGGATGTTTTAGATATCCACTTTTTCTCCTGCCTTGATCAGTAGTTACGTGCCATAACCTCATTCCACTGGCAGAAGAAGGAATTAATCAAACCCTATAAAACATTCTCCACGTTCAGTCCCTTACTGGGGTTCTATTGAGAAACAAATGATCCTTTAGGACTTAAATCAATGTCCATTGAGCCAATACCCTTCACGTGATTTCAGGGGAGTTTGGATCAGCTCTTTAGCATGCACATTATTACAGTAAGTGTTATTTATCCAGAGATGATATTTAGCCTTGAAAAACGATCAGGAAATTTTTAAGCAGCCAAAGACAAATTCTACTTGATCACACATACAATAATGATTGATGGTAATGGAAAAAAAACAAATGCTGTAACGATGATTTACTCGCCTGTCAAAAAAAATCAGTCATCCTAGAATTATGCCAAGTTTAAGTGGACATGTGGATATGAACACAAACACACGTGTATGGGTACGTATGCGATGCAGCATCTGTGACAGCGGTGTGCACACGTGCTCTGGGGCTGGGGAACACAGTCACAAAGAGCCTCTTGCATGGTAGAAAATATAATTCACGAGGGTGGTTGCAGTACTGTGCAGGAGGGTGATGAGAGGAAATATCTAATTATCAACATGTGCCACACAAACTCATCACTGCTATGTAGGAGAACATACGAAACACGTATGCTGAGGCCTCGTTTCACACCAATCTATTTTTAAGCATGGAAGGTTTGACCATGCTCCCTCCCAGGGATTTCTGGCGATACAGAATGGGGCTGATTTTGCAGGACTCCGGTGTCATCTATATCCTGTCACATATTTGAAATAGATGTGCAATGTATTTGATCCAATATTTATTTTTGCCAGCTGGGCTGTGGGGGTTGCTGCTATCAAATGTTTGGGTTCCTTGCTGTTGATTAGGGAGAGGGGCTTTTCGTGGGTTTTTATTTGTTGGGATTTCCCCTCTGCCCAGCACAATTTCAGGTAGTTTCAGGTCATTAATGCTAATCCTGAACCTCCTCTCAACATTCGAAACCAGCATGAGGATGCAAGAGTGAACAAGACCATCCCAAGATTTCTGTTTCTTTACATAAATCAAATTCTTTTACAATCCTTCAACATAACGCATTAAAATATGCCTGTCTCGCCCGCTCTCTCCCGGCAGCGTTCTCCCGGATTGCCTGCGAGAGGAGTGGAGGCCCCTGGGAATTGTTTAGCAGCGATTCACTGGGTCAGTGTATTAG
The DNA here is from genome assembly GCF_000710305.1 of Buceros rhinoceros silvestris. NCBI lineage: Eukaryota > Metazoa > Chordata > Aves > Bucerotiformes > Bucerotidae > Buceros > Buceros rhinoceros. The sequence goes on along the minus strand of NW_010428741.1, from coordinate 23,459 downwards.
AACAGACTCAAGTCTATCAGCCAGATGGTGACTTCAGAAAAAAATTGACACACCATTTCAAACTGATTTCACGCAAACCCTCCTGAGGGGAGCCAGTGGGAATCCAGCAATCAGATCTGTTGTGAATAAATATTACAAAATTGTCAATTACAAAAGGGATGTTTAAAATGTTTGACTGATTTAGAAGTCTGTCCATTCCTTGCCTTATGCTTTGATGATGGATCTTTCAGTATCACTGACTGATTGCTTCCCTTGGCCAGAGAAATCTCAGCTTTTGTTATTTTTTATTGGAAGAAGTTACCGTACAGCCTTTTCAGGCTTTTACGGTAAGCAGGCATCTGAGATAAAAGCTAAGCCAGGTACAATGTGGAGCACGATGTCTTCTACAGATAGTGGCTTAAAAAGGAGCATTGGACTTAAGGTAATCAGGTCTGAACACTTTCAAAGCTACACGGGACCAAGATCTCTCATGGGTACATTTAATCGATGCACATGCAAATGTCTGTCTTTGCAGAGAGGAGAAGTTGGAATATCCTTCCAAGCACCAGCTAGCTACGCTTGATCATCGGGTTAGGTATTCAGCTGAAAAAGGTGTTTGCCTTGCAATGCAGCTCACAGTGGAGGCAGTTTTTGCCATCCTGCTGCCCGTACAACGGCTGTCGAACTGTCATTCTCTGTGGCCTCATTTCTTTGTCTTGAACTGCTCGTCCAGACAGGCCATTCCCATCTCGGCCAGGCTCGCTGAGCCTTTCCCACCTTCGGCCACCCTCTCCCTCCATCTGACCGAAGCAACCCATGGTCGTCTTTGGGCCACCTG
>NW_010428741.1:18961-22543 GCF_000710305.1 Buceros rhinoceros silvestris | reverse complement strand
ACCGCTGCAGCTTCCTCATTGTTTCTGTTTCCTCATTTCTGTTTCCAAAGGATCTTTGATTTTACCAGCACTACTGGACCACTCTGCTTCCCTCTGATGGAGACCAGATCCCTGATTTAGTCACTGTTCAATCCTCTTTATTTTTTTTCTTTTTTTTCTCCCATCTCTGAGGTGGCTTAGTTTACTGTCCGAGAGCAGTATCGTCAGTTGTCTCTATTTAGATCTTCATATAGTAAACTATACGACTGGCTGAAACTGCTGTCCCCACGTGGCTTTTAGCTGCTCAGTGCTGGTCAGTCTTACCAATCCTTCGCTCCCAGCAGATGGAGATACGATCACTGGAAAGCACAACGAGGCATAACTCAAAGTTATTCCAGAAACCGAATTTCAAAGGGTTTTTGAGGATGAACACTAAGTGTATAAAGCTTTAGTAGTGCAGTATTGTCTAATTGTACCCAGAGTGTAGAAAAGAATATGTGATTTATAGGAATTTATACAGCATGTTTCCATCCTAGCTTTATCTCATTTTCAGAGGGATTATAGCACTTTCTAACAGTCCTAACATGTCTTCCAAATAAATCTCTCCATTAAAAAAATCCAGATCCCCAGCCTTGCCTCTCCAGATGATATGTACAATTCAGCCACCAGCCTGAACCTGAGCCAGGCCTGGAAGAGCCTTTCTCAGCAAATATTTATCCACCTTTTTAGAGACTTGGTTTGCTTGACTCGGAGGTGCTCTGGACGCAAGCGGCAGTGTGTGGTATTTATATTGCCTTTCGCTGCACCCTTGCTCCCTCTGCAGTGGCTGTTGGCAGCTCCGAAAAGAGCCATAAAAGCTGATGTGTGCATCCAGGAGGGATGGAAGATGACCTCGCATCTGGGTGACACCTGTGGGCTCTGTCCTTCTTGCTCTAAATCCCTCCTGCTCATCAGCATGGCTGCCCTGCTTCTCGCTGAAATGCCCCATGCTGTCAGGACAACCTGGGTCATGCTGGTTCATGAGAAACCCTCGCTGCAGCCCCTCTTGCCTTGAGCACACACTGCCCTCCCCAGTGTGGTTGCATCTCCTCCTCAGCACAGAGGCAGCAACGCTGACCTGTCGGTACCCCTAGCCCTGGCTTTGCCACTCCTTGAAATTGTACCTGGGTGCCCCTCCAGCAAGCCCTGGGAGAATCGAATGCTTTGCAAGGTCAATGTCATGCTGCGACAGCCCCAGGCAGCCCTGGGAAGCTGAGAAGGACCCCAAGCCCCTCTGGCACTGGAGGCATCTCCTTACCACCACCCACCCACCCCCAGCTCTTTGTCCCCATCCTTGCAGTCCCCCAAGTGTCCAGCCACTGGTGGTGCCTTGGGATAGAGCAACAAAATAAAGGCAAAAGCGCATGTAATTTGCATGGCTGTGAACAGGGTTTCCCTGCTAAGGTCTGAGCCTCCTTTACAGCCCGTCTTGGCCACTGGGTCCCTGCTCTTCCTTAACGTCCTTACCAGGCGCTGGATAAATGCTTTGGTGGCACCAGAGCTCTGCCATCAATCTTCTGCAGAGCTCCTCCTTTCCAGACTTCTCAGTGGTTTCCCAAACCCAAGAGCCCCCACTTGCCCCTCAAGCTCTCTCCCCAGCCATCCTGGGGTCCCACCACACGGCGCTTCAGACAGCATCAAACCTGCTCGCCTGGGAAAATGCCTGCTGGGATGACTGGTGGAAATAGAGACCCAGGGACATCAGATTGAGTTGCACGGTCATTATTTCCAGAAGCCTCTTGATCAGTGGTATGAAAGGCAACAACAAAGGTCATCCTGAACTTTAAACTCAACACCATGCCCCATCCCCCCAACAAAGCACTTTCCACCCAGGCAGTAAATCTTGCCGCAATGAGGGAGAGCTCACGATTTCCAAAGAGCAGATCCTTACCAGATATCAAATTCAGCATTTGAGCCTGTGCTCATCCAAGGGAGAGACTCAAATCTTCGGGTTTTAAGCTTTTACCCAGTTCACCCTCCACCTTTGCCGTCTTTGCCACCACAAAGCATTGGGTGACCCAGCCCTGGTCCTGCGCTGGGCTGCTACTGCAGCACAGCAGAGCACAAGGATGAGTCTGACAAGCCTGCATGGCATGTGCTAGAGACACCCCAAGTGCAGGAAACTCAAGGACTTGGGTCTACCTGCCACCTCAAAGGCAGGGAGATGCAGCAGCATTTTTCTCCACCTTTGGGCTCCATCAGGATTTTATGTCCCAGGGAGCATTGAAGGGTTGTGGGGGGTCATTGTTCTCAAATCACTGCCACACTTTCAAATAAGTGTTTTCATGGTGGGGGAGGGATATCTTTACAGTATCTGCTCATTGCACACCAAGAGGAATTACTTGTAGCAAAGAGAAACACCCAAAGAAAAAGAAAATAAGTCTCTTGCTCCAGAAATGCTTCCACCCAAAACATTCAAATTTGGGTCAATATTCTGGGGAATTTCTAATAAAATGACTGAGAAATTTTCCTCTGAACGGCAATCTGAAACCACTTTTGTCAGCCACTTAAATTGCCTCGCACCCTCCTAGGTTGTCTCTGAGGTTTCATACTCTTGCATGCTCTCTCTTTTTTTTTTTTTTTTTTCCTTCCCTATAATAAGATTTATTATTGGGTTATTCTTCATGGTATATTAGCCCTTAGCCAGAGTCGGTGCTGACAGAAATGTTAGTCATTTGGGCTCTGCTTAACCTGCTAAGAAGAAGTGAATTTACAGAATGGGACGAGGCTTTTTATGATTTCATTCCAGAGCCAAATCAGATAAGAATAATTATCCTCTCCTGGGATATTAGGCAGCACCTCCCCAGGACCGGCAGCTGACAGCTGTTTTATTGGTTGAGTCACTTGGGTCTGGAGTCGAGGATTAATTGTTCATGTGTCTGGGTGGCTCCAGGAACAACAGCGAAAGGTTCTTTCTGGAGATGGGAGATAATTTATTTTCAATTGTTTTCATGCACATGATTTCAGTGGACAAGGCGAATTAAAAATAAAATTGCATAAATAATGCTGCTCCTACCACCCTCTGCATCCCTTGTTAAACACTGGCTCATACATTTCAGATCTGGGGATCTTTAGCAGAAACAAATGTAACATCAGAAGGGAAATATGCTCCTTCCAAGACGAGCCCAAGTCCACTTTGTCACCAAACATCCTCCCTGACCGATCTGCGATTCAGTACCCGGTGCCCCTCCTTGGCACCCACCCCCAAATGCTTTTATTCAGAATTAATTTACTCCTGCCTATCACCTGCTTGAGATTATTCTAATGATAATGGCCACGATCCAAAGCAAATTAAAAACCAGTAGTGAGGCACTCCCTGACTCCAGCAGCCCTGTACCCGGCTGAGAACAGCCTTGCATGAGCCGCCCTCTTACCCCCAACGGCAGGATTTGGCTTCCCCCACCTCTCTGGGGCTACATGCTGTGCCTATCTGATGGGCAGAAGGGGCCCAGGACACAGGCGAGGAAGGCAGTTGCCTCGAGCAGCAGGGGCTCGGGCAGCACAACACCCAGCTTGCCTGTGTGCCTCTGCCAGCACTGGGGAAACCAGAGAGGTTTCCTCACC
>NW_010428741.1:8166-18824 GCF_000710305.1 Buceros rhinoceros silvestris | reverse complement strand
AGCCTGCGCGTTAGTAAAGCCACCCTCCCCCATTGTCCAAGGATTTGCTGTCAGCTTTCCACACAGCATCCCGTCTTCTCCGGCTCATGGGAGGTACCTGACCTTGGGTTGCATTTTGCCTGCGTGCAGAGGAGGGAGACCATCTCTGAGGGGGTTTTTGGGTTGAGGTTTGCTGTTGGCCACGGCAGTTTGTTTTGGACGGGATGGGGTAAGTCCCCTAGCCCTCTTGCAGAGCTCACTCCAGCGCACCGGCGGTTGTGGCTCATCCTGCAATTGCCATGCCCCAAAACAGGGCAGGTGTTCCGGGGGAAGACATTTCAAACGAGTGTTTTCCACCCTTGCCTCTGACATCTTCACATCAAATCCAAATCTGTGGTACAGTCACTTTGGATGGTCAAGGGAGTTCTAACTGCACCCCAAGCAGTTTCTCAACGAGTCATGCCAAACCTTCCCTGGGTCTTGCTGGGGGGACTTACAGATCTAGAGCAGGGTTGGTTTTTGTAGTGCTGCACCTTGAACCCAGGAGAGCAGCCCTTGATGCCGGGTTTGAGTCAGTGAGGACCAGATAGGGCAGGCAGGCATAAAATGCACCCGTTGCCGGCTTTTGATCCAGCAATAAGGGTACGAAACCACATGGATGCACGGCAGCACCCAGATGAGCTTTGGGTCAAGGTCCAGGTGCTGCTCCAGCCTAGGGGTCTGTGGCCTTTGTCCTTCAAGGCAGACAATCGTCTCCTCCTTTACCATGGACATCGTGCTCTGCTAAGGACCTTGTGTAGTGGAGGTGGGTGCAGAGGGTGGGGCTCAGGCTTTCTGCACTTAAATCAATAAGCTGGTGTGCACCGTGCCAGCACCAACCCTGTCCTGCCTCGGGAGACTTTTCAGATAAAGGAGCTGTGGACTTTGTGTGCATGGAAGAGAGGTTGGACAATATTCGGGCTTGGCACAAAGTGAGCAAAACTCCCGCTGAAGCCAACAAGCATCTGCCCACTTCTGCCAGGGCTAACTTTGTCCCTGAGGCTATTACCCAGGGGCTCTCAGGCGGTTCGGGTGCACAGTGCTGATCTGTCAGATGAGGAAGTTATGAGGAAGCAATGGAGTGTCACAAAGGGATTGAAGAGAATTGATACGTGAGCCCAGATAATTATGAGGTTGCCAGTCCGGTGTCATTTCACGGCTGGGCTGGCTCTTTGTGGTGTATGATACCCATCAACGCAAAAATGGAAATGAAGATAAATAGGGCAATGGCAGAAGCAGTTAGATCTATCTTGCAGGCTGATTGCTGAAGCTCTCTGTTGACTGAGGAACAGCACCCTCCATCAGCAATCAGGAGTGAACTCGCAAGTCAGAAAGTGTGACTTCCTACAATCTGCTGCGGGGCTCACCGCGAGCCATCGAGGACTGTGGTCGCCAGGCTGAGCAATTCTAAGAAAGTTGTTTGCCAAACTGAACTTACCCAAGGTAAAGTGGTTCCTCTGCTGCATCTGCTCTGCATGGTAGGGTGAGCATCATGGGCAAAGCTGAAGGGATGCAGCTGGGATGGGAGGACACAAGGGACTGACAAAGCCACCGGGTCGAAATTTAAAAGTTGATAAGAAATAACATGAACTAAGACAGAGACTCTTAGAGGATTTTATATGCAATAAAAACCGTAGGAGAAGCAAAGGCTTAATTGCAGAGGAGGAAGAGAAGCAAAAGTTGTTTCCACGCAGGAGAGAGCTTTCTCTGATGTACCCGATCTGAGTCCCAGTAGACAGGACACTGAGGCTCGGCTGGGCAGTGTGGCTTCCTCAAGGTCACATCAGTTCTTCCTTTCCTGGGAGAGATGTGTGAACTACAAAAAGATGGAAACGTGATTTGCACCAGCACGGTGCATCATCCTGGGGCTGACCTACAGTCACAATCTGTCCCTACAGTAGCTGCAGACATGCATCCTTGAAAAGGTGGAGGAGGCAAATTTTAGAAGAGGCAAGACATTTCTTACAGAAAGAGACTTGCCAGAATTACAAGAAGACGAGAACTGGCAGAAGATGCCCTGCGTTTAAAAATATTATGCTGGCCATAAATGGACTTAGACAGGAAAATTGCTGTTACACGTATGGAGCTACCTGTAGCCTGACAAACTCACTCCAGGACCAACATGGAGATCCTCATGGAAGCTTTGTCTGCAGAAAGGTGCTGGAGACCCCAAGGTAGTTGTGGAGGGCCAACTGGTGGAGCAGGGGAAGCTCTAGGGATGGTTGCAAGGAAACAATTATTTTTATTGTGATCCCCAGCCCTCTGCAAAGGGGAGTGATGCCAAACAGATGATGACATGATTTATTTGTGAAAGGTGGTGCCCTCACCATGCATGAGATGTCCAGGAAATAAAGGCTTTCAGACCTCAATTAGCAATGAGACTCCAGTGATAACGAAGTGCTGATTGCTGCCTCAGAGCGAGACCTGATTAGGGGAGTAGTGGAGGGTGTCTCTGTAAACATGGCCAAATCCAAGGCAAAAATGTTGGGGTGACATTACCCGTCACCCTCCACATCTTCCCTGACTCCCATGAGCTGAGAACCTGTGGGAGCATTACCCCATAATCACTGCATGGTCTCCACAGAGAGGACATCATTTTGGACTCAGGAGATGGAGATCTGGGGAAGAAGTACTACCAGCGAGCGTGCAGTGTTTTACAGTTCTCAGTGGGGATGCTGCTCCGCATACACTTCAGCCAGAAAAGAGAAAGGCTTGGGTCAGGCACAGGAGCGCTACATACAACACAACTGCACTGAAACCACCTCACATCCTGCTCAGGATAAGAGGAAATTTGTGCTGCCTCCAGGTTCAGGACAGTAAATGCGAAGCACTTGGGGTCCCATCTCGCCCCTGCAAAGGGGAGTGCTATTGAGAACAGAAGACAGAGTGCCCGTGTTACAAGCCTAGCAAACATTTAATGGGAAGGCCAGCAGCTCCAGATGGCTCCTTCGTGAAGCATAACTAAGACGTTGACAAGGGATTTAAAAACTTTACCACGTCAATGCAAGAAATTGGAACTGGATGCAGTTTTATTGGAAATGTGGGGGGTTTTCCATTTCCATGTTCAATAGAAAACTTTAAGATTGAAAGGAAAGCTCTCTGGGGATGCAAAATCTCCTCCGGTTCACCCCACGGCTGTCAATGGGGATGGAAGCTTTCCAGACCAGGGCTGAGACCTCCCCTGGGAGGTAAAAACTGCAGGAGCAAGGTCAAAAGGTTAAAGCTTAAATATAGGAGACTTGCTTTCATCACTATTTTTTTTATTTGCACTTTAAGAGAAGAGTTTAATAGCACAAATTTGGGGAATATTTCAATTTTCCCCATTAGTAAGCATGCAGTGGGTGCATGCAGTGCTCCAGGGTTTCGCTCCCTTCATGGCAGAGCAGTGGTGGGAAGTAGGTGGGTTGAGCATGAAGAGACCTCATCTGCTCCAACTCACACCAGGACCTGGGAGCAAGTTATTCACCCTTTTTTTTTTTGTTTTGTTTTGTTTTTCTCCCATATAAGAAAGAGTGCAAAACACATAACAGCAGCTGAAAAGAGCTGAGAAGTACTTGGCACGGTCCTCATCAGCAGTACTCCGGACTGTGTCATGCCCCTGATTTCTCAGGGAGATGGTGGGACACTCGTGCCTGTGCCTCGGTTTCTTCGGCCGTGGCAAAGCTGTGCTGGCCCTGGGGTGTGCAGGGCAGCTGCACCCAGGCAGAGCAGTGGCAGCGCCGGGGAGGACACGGTGCTGAAGTAGCAGCAGCACCTTCAACACTGTCCACCTCCTGCTCTCTTTTGACTTAATTTACCACAGAGCACCCTGGCACCTACAAAACGGGCTGGAGACGTGCTAATAAATCAGTCAGCTAACAGGACTTAGAGCTGCGGTAACAAAATCAAGCGGGAGAAAGTTGGTGGCTTTGCTTTTCTTTTTTATCCTCCCAAATCAGATGCGAACGTCCCCTGCTCAAATCCTCCACTCTCAATATGGGACACTGCCAGTTTAAGAGGGGAGCAAAGCGGGGATTTCCGATGCAAAATTCAGGACAGTCGAGAGGCAGTGTAATAATTGTCAGTCCAGAGAGCATCCCGGTGCACATGTTCAGAGGATAAGAGTGTCACCAGAGTCTATTGTCTGTCCCCTCTCTGTTAAAGTAGAGATAAGGCTGGGATAAATCTCACTGGGACATTCTGCCCTATGATGTTATTTCATGCCACATCACCTAATAGGTGTATTTTCACACTGCTTGCTACTGCTGTGAGGCTCTGCAGCTCCTAGCCAGGCTGACAATCTCACTATATGGAGAATGGAATAGTGACGGCTAATTGATTTTACAGCAGTACCGAAGGACAGACAATGAAAGTACCATCAATTTAATCCACTATTTAATGGTTCCAATTTAGCCTCTGTAAATGCTCACTAAACTAATTTCTCTGGGTTCAGCAATCTGAAAAGCTATCATATCTCTAATCTCCTTCAATATATTCATCTGGAAAAGGGAATTTAGCCAATTCTGATGTGCGGAGATGATCTGTTAGCACAGTGTAAATGTTTATAACACGGCAATCTAGTTCGTTTATAAGGATATGAAAAGTTTTATTGGGGAGGGCACTGAAGTGGAACCACGGGATAATAGGCAGTTACCCAGCAGTCTCTGGGAGCCAGGGAGCGGGCAGGCATGCAGAAAAATACTAGGATTTACTTTAATCCCAAATTGTAAGCTAAAGTTCTGCCCAGTACATGATGCACCTGGGACTGCTGGAACAAAGGATTGCCTCCCGTCCCCCCGTGACCCAAGCTTTCATGCTATGCCATGATAGCAACAGTCATTTTGTTTCCTCCAAGGGGCTGAAAATTAGTTTAGTTTTAGCACATATATATCTCCTTGTCTATCCAAGTTGCTAGTGGGGAGCTAGTCTTGAGGGCACTTTCTCTCTTTGGAGGATTTGGGTTTTGGTTTTGGGGTTTTTTTACAGAGGATGGATTTTTCCTGATTAAGCCTGGTGTCCCCCAAGCCCTGGAGCCCACTGCTGATCCTCTCCAGCTGCCAGGGTCCCTCTGCTACTTGTTCAGCTCCCAAGCAGCTCTCAGACCCTCCTGAAGTCAAGGTGGAGTTTTGTCCCCTATTGCAGTAGGAACAAGACCCAGCAACCTGTCTTTATAGAGGAAAATTCCCTGGAGCATAAACATTCATCTCCAGCAATTCATCTCTACCTCCCGTCCCTTGGAGGAGGGTCTGTCCCAGATCCAGGTCCAAAACCTAACATCTGCCACTGGGCTAGGACAAAACGTACCAAGTGTGGTGTCTGGACCCCATGCAAGCATCATCCCTTCCTCTTTGTTGCCTGTATCATGAAGAGAACAGACTGGAGTGTACTGGTTCTGCTCCCAGAATGTGGCGGCTGTTACTAAAGCTGCTGTGGACACTGGGAACGTGAGACAGACCATTTCTCGCACTTAGAAACTTTCAAACTCCCATCACGATTACACTTGCAGGGGGGATGGTCATTTTTGGGAGCAATTTGGGAGCCTCAGAGTTTTGATGGTAAGAAGGAAGAGATAAAGCCTTTCACCCCGTCACAAGACAGGGGGATGACAGCAAAATAGTCTCTCTGCATGTTTCTTTATTTTGCATTTAATGCATATTTCTATTCCATCCTCTAATAATTGCCACATGCCAATATGACCACAGCAGAGGATCTACCCATGTAGAGACACATGCAGAGCCATCCCTGTGCGTGGGAGCAGTTCACATCATGTCAGAGGATCTCTTCATCCCCAGCCTGCCACCACCGTGCCTGGTTTGTTACTCCCTGGCATTTCGACAGGACCTGGCAAACCTGTGCGGGCATCCAGGAGTGGGGCTGGCATTAACTGGCCCGGGCTGTCGAATGCCTTTTATGAGAAGAGCACTTCTGGACTGCAGTGGCTTTGTAGTTCAACCATCTTTTTTCCCTTTTAAATTCAAAGACAATTCCACAAATGAGCTTCTGCTTGATTAGTGTTTTAATGAATATATCTGGATACACCACAAGTCCACCAGCCGTGACTCCAGAGCCACAGGCTATGCTATCCAGATGCCGCCTTTGTGCTGTCAGTTCGGGGTGTTAATGTCAGATACGCCAAGGGAGCGAGAAGGGCAATAGTCAAGGAATAAGCATCCTGCGAGACTGCGATTTTCCCTGGTCCAAACTCTCCAGCTTCAGCACAACCCTGCACAGTCCAGATGGGCGATGAAAGGCGCTGGGCCGTGCTCCCGCCTGTCTGGGACCCCGTACTGGGGCAGCTGGGACCCCACGCCGGCGAGCAGCCCTACTCGACGCTCCCACTCCGGGCAGCCCCTTCACTGGAGCTGCAGCACAGTGTAATTAGCTCCTGTTTGTAGGCTGCACCGTGGATTGAGAAAGGGCTGCTCGCTCACTGAGCATGGCCGTGATTACTTCTGATAGGGAAACCCAGAGCGAGGGATCGCAGTGCGTGTTTCCTTCTGCTCCTGGACTGATCCCTGGAAAGGGACACTGCACGGGACGGTTTATGGCAGCAAGGCACATTTTTTTTCCTTGTAAATTATATTTAACATTCCAGAGAACTGTATTGCATTTGGTATTAGGGTTTATGAAAAAATCTGTATTTAACTTCAAGCCCTGGTAAACATCTTTGCTTATGTTGTTATGTGATTCTTTATTTGAGTATTTCGATTTAATTTCACAGTTCATATACCTTAAAGTTTTGATTTTTTTTTTCCCTTCCTCTCGTTCAGGGAGAGCAGGGCTGGCCAGGGGCTCGTTGGTCTCTGGTGAGCTCTCCTTGCCCGCAGTGTGCGTGGACCTGGGCTGTCCCCTACGTCCTCACCCCTAGGCATGGGGAGCAGCCAGGAGACCCTTGGAGGATGGGGAAACTCTGCATCTGAGCCCAGTGCCATCCTCAGCAGCTTTCAAGAAGCGAGTCCTCTGAAATAAGTCATCCCTGGGAGCTCCCATGGATTTCCCAGATGGGAAATGCATAGGGCTGAGTGTGGGTCAGCACAGTGGGGGCTGTCCTGAGGACCACATCCATACCGGGTGCCAGGAGTCCATCCCAACATCTGTTGAAGCCTACAGGAGTTCTGCTGGCACCAGTGAGCTCTGAATCAAACCAACAAATGCATCTGCCACAGCATCAGCCTCCACAAAGGGAGAAAGGGGAGGATGACAAGCAAAAGGATAGCAGCAATAAAGGCTGCAGGAAACCTTAGATATGGAGCTCAGTGGCAAATCCCACCAAGCTGATCTACAGTAGGGCCCAGCAAGTGAGCATAGGGATTATTTTGATAGCATGACATAGCTTAGTACCTTGGGTTTGCGCTGCTACCAACTCTAGCTCCATCCTCCCGGTCTTCTCAGGGACATTGCATGTTCGCCCCCTGGGAATCACCTGCCCAAACCCTCCTGCAGCTCCATGACAAAGAGAAGTGCAAAGGCTTGTTCCATTTGGATATTTCATTAAAACCCAGTGTGGCTGCTGCCCAGAGGGCAAGAAATGGTCATCTTGGCTAGTTATGGTGATTTCCACAGTTCTGGTTCTGTTCAAAAGGTCGATGTGTAAGGCCTTGCCTCCCCATTTATCCACTCTTCCTGTAGGACTGTCATCTGTTTTAAGGAGATTGTAGAGAAGTGACCCTGTGGCCACACAGGCCACACCAACAAGACACGACATCTTGGCATTTTTGACCAGATGGATTTTTTTTTCAGTCCTGTATGTGGATCCCACATATTGGAGACTTCCCATTTCCTTCAGCCTGCCTGGCTCACCAAATAATCGCTATTTGCATTTTGAAGGAGTTTCCCACAAATGCGTATGTCACACTGATACACAACTTCATTTCCTTTGGGTACTCTAGACTGTAAGTTCCAGTCTTCAATATGAAAACCCTGTCCCAGAATGCCAAAGGCCTCAATAAATCCAGCAAAAGGAAAACATTTTTTTATTATTCTTGAGTAAAATCAAAACAGACATAACTCTTAGTCAGGAAATGCACCTCTCCAAAGAGGGGGAGGTTAAACCGCATCCAGAAAGGGTGAAAGAAATTGTATCTTCGCCTTTCTAAATGAAGAGTCATGCTCTGCTGCTCATCTTTGTCCAAAATTCCCATTGACACCAATTTCACTTATTTATTGATTGGTTTTTTATGTGTGCAATGCCAGAGCAACGGGCTGCGTTCCATAAATTAAATGCAACATTGCATTAAGTTAAACTCCTCGCAATGGAGAACACACGCAGCACCCAACCCCGTGCTTCTCCCAGACACCGATAAATAAAACAGCAGCTATCCAGAACGGACCGAATGCTGGCAATGAATCGCGAAAGCCAGTCAGGCCACTCTGCTCTTGGTGGATGTGCACGGGCACCGCCGTGGCACACACATGCACGCAAAACCACACGAGGTGTGATCCATCATGGAGCGAGGCCCTGAGTCTGCAGTCAGCGGGATCATTGCTCGGCTTGCTGCTGGTGTGATCCCATTTAGCTCCGAGCTACTCCTCACATGTGTAAAATTAAGCAAATGAGCAAAGAGAGAAGTCCTGGATCATCAGAATAACTACAGCTCGTCTGCATTTATGGGTGTCATTCATTTTAGTGACATCATTGCTCCATGGTAACGAGTATATTTTAGATTAGAGAAATAGATGGCATGAAAAATAGATTAGTTTTATTTAGATAGATTATATCATTATATAAATAGATAGACCACTCTATTTCTACTCATCTTGCACCTCCTGGTTAATAGGACATAGTTTTATTTATAGATAGAGATGCAGGAAATGCTTCTATGTAAATGTTTCATAACTCTGTTGTATCTCTGTGCTTTATTTTAACAGGTCACCCCAACTGTACCGAGCTGAGCTAGGAAATACAACCGTGCAAAGAGGAGAGTATTTGGGGGTTGTCCAGTTGGACCCAAAGTTGGGGAGGCTCAGAGAACAGATCCACCTCATGTCAAATGTGGGAGAGTAGGAACTAGAGCCAGCTCCTGGAGGGACACGCAGGGAACTTCAACCCAGGGAATTACTCATTTGGGCTACACTAAAAAATAGCAGGGATTGGGAAAAGAGGATGAGGGCTTCTGTCTGGCCAAGCTGAACAGGCGCTGAGCAGCCGGGACATGTCGTGCTGTCCCCACTGCAAGGTCAGAAATGGAGAGAGACTCCAGGTGCTGTTAGAGGGGGGATTCTGCCCCACTGGAGGGTCCACTCCTAGGACTGGACCTATGGTCTTCATCCGGGGTGTTTGCTGGTGACACCCCAGCAGAATTCTGGTTTCCAGGTGGCATTTTGAGTACCCAGGCAGATGGGGATCCTGCTAACATGCCAGTCTGCTTTCCCACCTGCTGCTCTCGAGATGGCACAGGCAGCACCCAAAACCCCTTTCCCACCGTCTCCCACTCCAAACCCTCCCTTGTAAAGAAACACATCCCCCAACCGCACCCCATCCACGACATCCCCAGAGATGCTGAAACCACCACCCAGGCAGGATGGAGCAGTTATTGCACACTAAATAAAGCAGCAAAGCCCCAGCACTCAGCCATCCCAAGCTCATCCTCCCTCCTCGCGGGGTGCTGGGGAGCAGGGCGCGTGCAAGGCTGCTGCGGCGCCGTCGCCTTCCGTGCGCAGCTCAATTACAAGCAGACAAGGCAGTGTCACATGTGATTCACAATGTCGATTTCATGCTCGCGGTAACCATTTACGAAAGAGCTGCGGAGGTTTTACATTTGATAAGAAATCAACAGTGTTTGTGTTTGTAAAAGACCGATCACGGAGTGTGACAGCTCCAAGAGATTGCTGCGGAGCATTGACTGCACGTCTGTAGTCTGTCATGGACCCATAAGTATTTATTTCAAATGTTGGTGGGTTGTGGGTTGTTTTTTTTTTTTTTTAACCAGGATGTTTGAAAATAAACTGTCAGTCTCTATTTACAGCTGAACAAGTAGAAAATACGAGGGATTTTAGGTTAAATTGTCAGTTAACAGAATTCAAAATAGAAAAAAAATATGTACAGCGCTCACTGGTTTATTACCTGCTGGAAAGACAGTATCGTTTCTAAATTTAGAGATACAGATGTCTCGCAGGAAACACAGATTGTCTATATAGCACATTTGAGGTGCCTTTATCCTCCCGAACCCCCGTACCCCGCCTACCCCAGTGCATTTGCACCCAATTACTCGAGCATTAGCTGGTGAGGACCTGGGTGCAATCCCAGCTATGTTGGCGTAAATCTCAGCATTTTTATAGAAATGCTCTGGATTTACCAGCAGAGCTGAGACTGGGGTCTGACCCCTATATCCAAGGTCTGACTCAGTTTTGGATGGAGGTGCCTGAGATGAGATACTCATTTTGGAGACAATGGGTTCCTTGAGAGAGCCCAGATATGACGGTGTTCCTCACTTTTACACCAAAGTAGCAGCCTCTTGCACGCTTATGAAATGTCTTGTCCCCGCCTGAATCTCTGAACCTCTTCTCCAAATGCAGGAAGAGCCTACATCAGTTCTTGGTGACTTTTCTTGGCAGCTTCATGATGCAGACTCAGGTACCCGGAGCAGATAGACGGGTTCGGGTGCAATTTCTCCTGCACACACTTCACGCCTGGGTGCCCCCATTTCTAAACTCAGTATAAG
>NW_010428741.1:1512-8074 GCF_000710305.1 Buceros rhinoceros silvestris | reverse complement strand
TTATCCAACCGAATCTGAACACTGAACACTTCCAGTCTCTGAAAGGAGCCAGAATAGAAGTACTAATACATACTGGGACTCACGCTTTTTTCCAGAGTATAAATAAGATCAGGTAGGAGCTTTCCCAACCGTGAATGTCCAAATCCAAAAGACAGTTAGGAGCCAGATTTTAACTGCATTAGTCAAACCTATAACTCAACCTCTGGCTGCATTTCAAGCATGAGCTTTCTCAAAAACACAAGAGGACAGATGCTATCGTATAGTAATAAGTGCTTCATAACTTGATGGATGCTCTGGGTAGTGAAGAGCATCAGAGGAAAGAGCAGAAGGAAAAAAAAAGGAATATAACATGGCGCATATATATTGGGCCAGGACTTGGCTGGAATAAATCTGAGCATCTCACAGTTCAGTGGAGCAACCTTGGTGAGCCCTGACTGAGGATGTCTCCCTTTTAACACATGTTACAATCTGTAACTGTGTTGTGGAGAAAATCATAGACCCAGAAGGAAATAATTCTCTGCTCCATCAGGTCATGGAGGTCTTGGATACCACTATGGAAAACCATTGGCTTTGTTTGAATTCCTTCAGTGTTTCACCCACAACTCTGCCTGTAAAGTCTGGCCCAAAGTTTCTATTTCAGCTTCATGTTCTCAGTAGAAAGGAGAGATGCTGCATGGTCAGCAGCGTCATGGACAGCATGCAGTCCCACAGACTCATCCAATCAATGGATGGAGGAATCACCCTGGGGTGTCAGCAGAGCTGAGCATCCCAGGGGTATAGCCCCAGGGCAGTCTTTGGCTTCCACACAGCTACCGGTCCTGGTAAAGTTCAGCTGCGACAGAATTTGTCGTCTCTAAGCCACAGGGTTCTGTGTGATGTGGTAGCAGCACTGCTCCTTCTCAGCCGTTCGCAATCCCCTCTTCTCCTCTACAGCTGGGCCATCTCTTGTATAAGTTAAAGACAAGTTTACCAAAGCAGGGTTAATGCTGATCTGCTTCTGTGGTGTCTGGTCAAGGAATAATGTGTTTATCTATATATCTCAGACAACATTAGTCTCTCAAGCACAGGTCCTACATTTGTTCCCTGCTGATTCATCAGGAAGTCCCTGCTGGCTCCAGTGGTGTCTCTCCCCAGGTCTAGCACAGACAGCTGAGTTTGCAGGGACCTGGGCTGAGGAGAGAAAGAGAAAATTTATTTGAAAGGGCCAAAGTTTCATTTGTGATGAAACAAAACTGTTAGAAAAGCCTTCATTTTACTAGTTTTGTGTCAACTGATATCCAGTGCTCGCGCTGCTGAAGGGCGGTGGATTCCTCTGCAAGGTGCTGAGAGTCCGTGCCGTGGTGCTGCTTAGCTGTGTTTCTGGTATGGCAGCTCCTGGGACTCTACCACGAGTGCTGTAATGACAGACACTGTTTTTCCCAAAGCTCCACCTCTTGAAATCTTGTGAATGAAGAAACAATTTGGATTTCTTCCAAGCAAATTTCTAGTTCATGGTTATGGAGAAAAAACTTGAAGATATAAAGCCTGCAGGCTAAGAAAAATAACTATATATATATTAAAGGGGGGAAAATAGAAGCATTTCAAATTAATTTCTTAACATCTTGCACATCACAGGGCCATGCCATGAGTTTCTGACTCCAGCTGTTGGCTGCTGGATGTTCACAGCTGTGCAAACTTCTCTACAAGCTAAGGTGCCTCTGCATTTCTGGCAGGTGTGTTGCTGAGCCACTGCTGAGAGCAGCTTCATCCATTTCTCTCCGAGATTTGCCCCAGGCATGCTCCCAGCCTGCCTGGACCCTGCTCCTCTTTCCATTCCCCAGCGTAACAACACCGAAGCCAGCGGTGCTCGATGCACCACGCCGAGAGGAGAGGTTAACCCGAGTTAACATGTTCGTCATCACCAAGGGGTGCTCCGGAGACCCTTCCCCTCTTCGCCTGTGCTCCCAGGTGCGCAGCTTCAGCCTGCAGCCTCTCCCAGCCCCGCGCGCTCCCAAAGGACCAGCCCCACGCTGAACTCCTTGCAACCAAGAGAGGCGAGCGCATTTGCTGCGACCGCCTTGTCAAAGGCCAGAATTGGAACCTGCCTGTTTGCAAGCTGTGAATTTTCTCCATGTTTATCCCCTGGAGGGGTTGTTTTGTGGGTTTATTGACTAAATAGGAGTATTGATTTGTTAAGAGCTTTTCTTCCTCCTTTCAGTGGGAAATATTGCTATCTCTTTCCTCTTCTCTGCACTCCAGGTGAGAAGTTCTTTTAGTGACACCATAAATTTCCATCTCTGCTTTTCTCTGCTCTTTAAACAAGTGTTTGCTGGTCCACAGGGGTTAATTTGGTCGTGTTAAACGCTCTGCAGCTCCCTCCAGGGCTCCGCACTCATAGACTCTTGTTCCAGGGGAGATTCCCGTGGTCACCGTGCAGGCACCCTCCATCACCGGCTGCTTTTCTCCCACCACCCATTGAGACCTCTGTCCAAACAAGCGGCTTCGAGATCAGGGTGTGACCATAACCGTCACCAAAACCCCATGCCCACACCAAAGCATTGCTTCCAAAAAAAAAAAAAACCAGGCTAGACCTTCCACTGGGAAAAAGATGACCTTAAGAGACCGTTTGGGGGCTAATGCATGATAAACGCTGTTAACGATTAATGAAGGTCGTATTATCATTCCCTTACATCTGTTTTATAGGGCGAGACGCTGGTTATTGCTTGCCATTGTCATGCAACACTTGTATGTGCTGGTACCCATAAATGCAAAAGATTTTCCCTTCCAGAAATCCATGGTCTCTGAAAGGCTCCCCGTCCTTCTGGTTGAGCTTGGCTCAAACCCAGGGAACTCTTCTTCCTAAGAAGAAAATGCAGGTCTGAGGGAAAATGCACAGAGATGTCTCTATTTTTACAGGCTCCTCACACCCATGGATGGGTTTCGTTTGCCTTTTGTTTCCTTGAAATCCATCCAAAGTCCCAGCCACAGTGAGGGAAGAGGAATAAACGGTTTGGTTCACAGTGTATTTTCAGCTAGAGTAGGCTCATCAGCACCCTGGGTCAGATGGACTTTCTAAATCACACTGTTAAGGACCCTTCACCATGATCCTCCTTAGGCTAATTCTTCTCTTCTCCAGATTATGCTCCAGCAGTGAAACAAACTATTTTAATCTCTTGGGATACCGGAAGAGATTACAACAAGTCCCATTAATCTTTTCCTTGGCTTAACTGTGAGCCATGGCGGGCTTTGGAGGGCTGTGCCAGAGCCGGACTGTCAGCTGGAGCAAGGCTGCTTGGCCAGCAGCGTGTGCTGCAACCAGTCCCGCTGGGCTGGATCCATCCCATTTTCCCCTGGGCTGCGTGATTTGAGCTTCATGCCGTAAAGGAGTTCGTTTTCAGAGTATTGCAGCACTGCGCGAGCCTGGGGAGTCAGCAGGGAGCAATACAACCCCAAGCCCGTGCAATACTTTGGAAATTCGCTCTTGTGAGCCGTATCCCTCAAAAGCCTCCTGAGCTGTCAGTGTTATAGATCATGGGGAGTCTGGCTGCGCCGAGGCACCATCGGGCAGTTACTGAAGGTCTTATGAAACTGTAGAAAACACATCCCAGAAGGTGCTGTGTCAGCTCCATTATTTACACAGCAGCAGATCTCCGTGGGCAATGGGAACACAGCTAATGCAACACAGAGACTGCGGTACCTCTTGGGCTCTCTCAGAATCCTCACTGTGACCTTTGCTCCACTGAAATCAGGGAGGGGCAGGTGTCCTTGGTCTTGGCAATGCTAAGACATGACCCAATGTCTCGTTCAGCAAGTTCCTGGGATAATGTCAGCACAGCACAGTGCATCATCCTCAGGTGAGGGGTCCCAGAAGTGAATGGGACTCCCTCAAGAGCGGAAGGAGGTCTGGACCTGGCACCAGGCTGTGCTGTAGGAAGAACCAGGACTACGCTTATGGGATCAGAGCAGACACAGATGCTAACATGCACCTGCAAAGTATTTATCCTCACGCTTTCTTCAGCAGGCACTCTACCACGTCTGATTTGGACACAGCCTGAATGTCTTTACACTAGAATTTGAATCAGTCACCCAAAGGTTTGAAAAGTCCAGTTGAGCGGCATAAAACACGCATTACGTAGCCAGCAATTTCTATCCTGCTGCCCCAAGAGGAACCCTTACATCTGATCCTGTGGGTCACGGCAGGAAACAGCAGGTAAAAGCAAGCTCAAGAATACCGCCTGCAACAGCAACACAACATCTGCTGCATCAAACCCGCCTCTGGATGCTCGAGCCTGCCGCTGAGCTGACTTACTCCTGTCTTACGTCAGTGTGAGAGATGAATCAGGCCCTTGGTGTGCACAGCGAACATATGTCCCGGCAGCTGCCGTCGAACTGTGCTTGAACCAGTTGTGCGAGCAGCAGGTTCGGCTGGGTTTCGTCAAACCCGGAGTGTCACAGAAGGCATTAATAGGCTGTTTGGCGCATGTTTGAAAGCACCTAGAGGATAACCGCATCACAAGCAATAAACAACATTGGTTTAGAAAGAACAAGCCATGCCAGACCAACTTGATAGCTTTTTTCTTTTTTTTTTTTGATCAAATTACAAAATTAGTGGATGAAAGGCCTTACAGAAGATGTAATGCATCTAGACTTCAGCAAAGCATTTGATATTGATCCCCGCAAAATGCTGCTTGAGAAACTAATCCAGACGGCCTTAGATATGAGCATTAACAACAGTGTGGATTGAGAGGCACCCGACGGGCTGTAAACAGAGGGGAAGAGCTAAGGGCCAACATATTGACGTATGGGAGCTGCGTCACAGGGCTGGTGCTTGGCCCAGGTCCACAGAAATATCTGTACGTGGGGGTGATGGGGGTGAACAATTTAACCACAGATTGACCCGGTAAGGACTTGAATGGAGACCCTCCCAAAATAGGTGGCTATGGCCCGTGGAGAGTGGTGACATCATTGTCAAGGTGCTGCTCCCCTCTCCAGCTTGGAAATGAACTGCCCCAGCACTGATTTGGGGCTCAGACAGGAGAGAGAGGTCACCAAGACCATTATTTTTGAAGCCAAGAGTTGTTCACCCTGGCAAAATTGCTGCAGGAAACCCCGCGATGAACCTCCCTTGGCTTCAGGGCTGCTCTTTCAGATACCTGTTTCTTAATGCTGTTCCATTTTTATGACAAACTCGGCTGCTGCTCTTAATGAGGACCACAGGCAGAGAAAACTTCAGCAAGTCTTGCTGTAAGCGTGAAAGGCAGCTGAGGTGGCCACGTGGCTGGGGCTGACAGGGGTTGCCGGTTGGCCCCGGCGTGGTTCGGCAGCTGTCACATCTCCCTGCCAGACAAGGCTGACCTCGAGCCTGGGACCCTGTAGCAGGAAGTGAAAAGCACATCTGGCACATAAGCTGTAGAAAAAGCCCCACTTTGGTTGGGACCTGCAGAAAACTGACGTTTTCTGGAGTCTGACATCCTCCTGATCGTGCAAGTAGATCAGTGGTCAGGAGCTCAGGTTTTGGCATCCCAGTGACAGCACCCGTCTTTCCCACGAAGTCCAGACTTGCTACACAGGCTTTTACTGAAAGAGCAAGTTGAAAAGAGGGGTTTGACCACCACAGACCTCTGCAAGACCATCATTCTTGCCCCTTGTCCAATCAAACAAGTACATAACCCTCCACAGGTAAAGCCCACCTAGGAAGGGAGTGGATGCTTCAGCCACAAGTTTCTCAGTTGTGTACCCTCCTGCTCAGCCTCTGATTTGGCTCGGGACTCTTGGTGCCTGCACCCTGCTCACCTGCTTTTACCCTGGTCCTCCAGCCCATCTCCCACACGGGACCAGCCTCTCCCCGCACACAACCTGTCCTGCTCCAGCAATGAGTGCCCCAGCCACTACTGGTTTCACCCAAAGCAATCCCAGGCGCCAGCAAGCCATGTCTGATCATGCCATTAATCTGATTATGTACCGTGTGTGATTTTAAAGTCTTTGATGTCTTCCGCACCTACAGAGATGCTGATAGGCATGTTGCTAAAAAGGACCAAAAAAAAAAAACAGAAATCAGCCACATCAAATCAGATAAAGAAATTCTTCAGCAACCTGTTGGAAAAGAGTTCGATCCAGGCACGTAAACACATTTAGCAGGTCAAGCGCTCAATCAGCATCCGCTCTCCATACTGGAAGCCAGCAGGAGTGGAGTGGCACCTCCTGGGCTCTTGGAGCAGGGATGGCCAGGTAGGAAGCAGCTGTAAGCTAGCATCACCTGGGTCCCACCAGCCTCTCTACTGACCTCCGTCCAGAGGAGACATCCTTGCAGGGATGTCCACTGAGGCTTTTCAGCTCCAAAATGATATCCTGTATTTAATCCGAACTCATGAAGAACCTCAATAAACACCCAGCTGACCAGATCCCCCAGCTGACAACATCCCCCAGCCTCATGGTCCTTCCCAGGCAGGCACCAGCTCCTCACCTCCCCAAATACCCTCTTTGCACAGCTGTTCTGCATGGCTGCAGGGTTGCAGGACCCATCAGACACCTATCCATCCCACAGCCAAGGGGTCAGAGTGTCTGTGCCAGCCTTCCAGCAGCA
>NW_010428741.1:1140-1451 GCF_000710305.1 Buceros rhinoceros silvestris | reverse complement strand
GCCGTCTTGCCAGCAGCACCCCACCTCTTGCGGGTGTCACGTGGCGTGTTTTGACTCCTACGTCTGACAGATGTGTGCTTCAACTCTGCCCCCCAGCTCCTCCCATCTCCAGAGCCCATGCTCCCCATCACCGGGCCAGGCAGACATCATCTGATTGCTGGACCAGAGGTGGGGGCAACGTGTGGGGACGGGGGAGGGCCAAATCAGGTTTGCTTCCCTGATAAAACCCGGGAAGGATTATGGTCTCTTTAAGCCTGTCTCCGCAGCCGCGCCGGCTCCCCGCACGCTGACCCAGTCGTGTGGTGTGTTCG
>NW_010428741.1:542-760 GCF_000710305.1 Buceros rhinoceros silvestris | reverse complement strand
GTTCAATTAAGCTGAGCGGGTCAGCGAAGGGAAAAAAAAAAAAAAAAAGAGGGGGGGAGAGGAAAAAAAAAAAACCTAATGAATCTGGACTCAATTTTCCGCCACACTGCCTCTGCGAACTGTCGGAAACAATGTCTGCGGTCGGGGTGAAGGCAGCGCGGATAGGCTGCCCGCGCGCCCGCCGAGCCGGGGAGACGGGCTGCCTCCCGCCAGCCACC
>NW_010428741.1:0-208 GCF_000710305.1 Buceros rhinoceros silvestris | reverse complement strand
ATGTTGCTTTCCGCTGATAACTGCGCTGACATATCTCGAGCTTGTCAAGGCTGAGGTTTTCAGAGAGACTTACAGCAAAAGGCAGCAGATGGCCCTCCTGAATGGGAATGAAGTGCTTAAACAGCCTGGCTGCTGAAGGCAGCTAGTTTGTAAATAGAGGAGTCGGAGGTGTCTTATTGATCCCGCTCACTGCCCGCCAGCGCAGAGG
>NW_010428740.1:14872-35210 GCF_000710305.1 Buceros rhinoceros silvestris | reverse complement strand
TCCTCGGGAGGCGGGACGCCGGCGGGGGCTGCGGGGCCGGGCTTGGAAGCTGGGGCCGTCTGCTTGCACCAGGGCTGCGGATCGAGCGGACGGGAAGCTCTGTATTAGTCTAACGACTAATCTCTGATCTGATGATCTATCTCATCTAGTAACTGTGTATCTGGTGACTAATGCCCTCTCCGAAAACGCTTACTTCCACATGCCTACACTCCAAGAGGTGGCAGACCGCTGATAACACAGACAGTTTGCTGCGCTGTCCCCGAGTATGCCCACTTTTACAGGACACCCCAACCGCCCCGAAGACTTGCGCTTTTCAGCTAGGTCAGCTAGTTAACTTGAAGTCACTTTGCATTTTGGCATGGGGAAGAACAATTGCCTTCTTCCCTTTTGTTGATCTCTGTCTTCAGTCAATATTTACAGCAGCTGCCCCACTTGGGCTGAGTTTTAGTCTTAAGAAGCTATGAATAGCTGAGAGAATGTCAAAAGCAGAACCTCTGGTTCGAGATGGAGTAGTTTAGCGGAATCAGGAGGACCATTCAGTTTTGATCTGCAGAAGCATGCTTCTGCGTTGTTCTTTACGCATAGCAGACAAGCACATAAATACCAATGTATCCATAAATGTACAGAGTGGGAGCGTAACTGAACTGAGCCTCTGTTCCCCCATGTCCACCTCAGTCATGATGCAAGGATGGAAGCACAAACCTCAGGGCTTAGAGGGAGTTTCTCACCGGTAGTTTGGTAGAAGGAATTGCAAAGGATGTAAAGCCAAACACTTAAAAAGCAGCAGATAAGTGGAGGGGGCTCTCCCAGTTAACAGATGATAAAAATGTCTGGCAGAGAACACATAGCAGGAAACACTGCTGAATAAGCTGTTCTAGAAGTGGCCTGACTTCACAAGACAGAAGGGTTTTTAACTCTCAAGGAACAGTAACATTCCTCTCAGGAAAGCTGCAGCTTTCAGAGGATTTTAGATTGAGAGAAGCTTGTTAATGAGCCGTTTATGAAAGCCTGGCCACTTGGCACTGCCTACATCTCTTCAGGAGTATTTGGCCACCGCTTTGAGTACCGGGCTCTAGAAAAGACTCTCTTGCTCCACAACCTGCTTCTGGGTCGTACCGAGATCACGCTGTGTTCACAGTACTATATTTAAAAATAGGGGTGCCCGTGAGTAAAAAGGAGGCTGCTCTGGGCTGTGGGAAGGAGCCCCACCTCAGGGGGATTTTTCTGCTCATTTCAATAAGATCAAAGTAAGCCTGTCCTGATTAGAGATTCCTAAGAATGAACTTAAAGTTTTTGTAAATGTCTTACTAAATGCAAATTAGCAATTTATTCTGAGTCGTTTTCCTTGCCTTTTTTCCTTTGATATTCAGATCTTCCTCTTTGACTAACAGTTTTTTTAACTTTCTTGAAACCATTCTATTCTTACGAAATGGGTAAATTCTTTCTAGTGCGGCTGCAGTTATACTGGCCTGGGTATTTATAGCTAAACTGTACCTACTTAATTACAATAATAATACACCTTTGCTGGCTTAGCAGCTTGTAAAACCAGCCAGGTTAGCAATATTTTCAGAGGTAAACTTCATTACATAGTTTATATCTTGCACATTAAATTGTGTAACTTTCCAATTGTCTTCGAAGCTTTACCTGTCTTCTTTCAAGGCATTTGCTGTAGTGATTTGGCTCCTTTATTTAATTTTCTGTCTGGAACCCACTTTTAAAAAATATTTTTTCTTCATTTCTCTGTTGATGTGTTCTCTTTCTTTTTGTGTATGCTTGGACTCATGTATATGTATATGCATTAGTCTGAGTTGATCTGCCTTTGCTCTTCAGGCACTCTACACAGATGTTTAATAACTTCCCTTATCTTTGCTTAGACATTAATTAACTCAGCCTCTGTATGAGACCTCTACCCAGATACGAACCCAGTGCACATTCATGGCCCTCATCCACCAATACAAGCCTTCATCAAATCACACTAATTCTGTTTTCTCAAAACCCCATTGTTTTCCCAAGGCACACATGCAGATCTCGTTTGTCATGTGCGCAGCATCTTCTAAAGTGGTAATTTCTGTCTGAATGCAGGTCTCAGTTGTTTGGTTTGTTGTTTTTTTTTTTTTTTTTTTTTTTTTTTTTTTTTTTTTTTTTTTTTTTTTTTTTTTTTTTTTTTTTTTTCCAAGCCAGAATAGGAATACCAAATGAGTGAATAGCTAGGAAGAAAAGCAGGACCAAAATTCTTGCATTTGCTATGCCCAGCAAGCATTTTTTCAGAGGCACCATCCTAGATCCTGTTTAGCTCTGAAAAATCACGTTTCCCAGGCATCTCGGATCAACACCTGGGTTAGTTTTCATCCTTCATTTCACTTAAAGGTTTTTTTGTTTACCCCAGACACAGAACCCCTCTTATTTATCAGCTCTGCTGCTCCAGTTACAGCTGGCTACAGGCACTGCTTCCAACTACCTCGCTTTCTCTAATATGTCTCGACCATGCCCAGTGATACCCCTTTTCCTTTTGGCATCTCTGCCTGTGTCTCTGTTACACCATTCCATCCTCCTGTTCTCCCAGGCAACCACTGCAGCTGCCAGGCTCTGTGGTTTTGGTCCCCATCAGCCTGCCTCAGGTAAGACAGCCCTACAGGACAGCCTAAACTGCCCATTTCAAGCTGACTGAAATTCCCAGTTGCAAACTGCCAGTTTCACGTTCACTAGTCAGAATGTGGGTTTTTTCCAAAGGTGACTCCCAAGTTTGATTTGTTAGCGGCTCGTAGCTTTAGGCTAGAAACTTCTTTTTCTAAAGTGAAAAACCCCCTTATAAGGGTGACCCCAAGAGCACAAATACAGCCTTGTGCTTCTAAAGCTCTCTAGATAGCAGCTGCTACTGCATGGGCGTGAAGTGGAGAGAGTAGCTACCTATGTGGCTGTTACTGGGCCACACAATCCACCCCCTGGTGAATCCTCAGCTTTCCAAGCTCTCCAGCCCTCCTCTCCCAGTAAATGCTCACTTGACACAATTCTGGAAGTTTGTTATAAGATGGATGCTTTAATATTGGGTACAAATCTCACTATTAATCTAGCATGTCAGACTGGCTGATGATCGGCAGTTGTATCAAATTCAATAGCAGACAGACATTCACGTAATCCATCTGATGCAGCATTAAGGGAAAAAATCCAATACTGCAATACTTGCAATAGAATGAAGCTGGCTAATGGGGCCAGAGCTGCCTCTGGCCCATCTCCATTAGCCTCTCAAAATTTGTCTTCACCTTATCCCTTCCCTTTGAGATCCTTGGCACAACCATACTCCCTATGTCATCCATCCTTCCGCATAACACAGTCATCTTTTTGCCATTCTTGTCCTTTTCTCACAAGGATTCCCTTTCCACAGTTAACCAATACAGTACTGTGTACAAAATCTTCCCACCTTACCTGTATTTTTCCCATATTCAAGGCTTTTAAGCAAATTCTCACGTCACTAATACATACACACCAATACCACGTTTCACATAATTTTAACTACCTGCAGCTAAAGCAAAAATATACATATGCTTATAAATTCTACACACTGCAGCTCCAAATGCCTCTCATCAGTGGGGCCAGAAGGACGTGACCAAAATGGTGAAAAGAGTTCTTTGCAGCATCCCAAACATGCTATCAACATCTCTGCAGAGAACACTGAGGAAACAGGGAAGTGGCTGTGGCTCTCCCTCGCTGTCTGAGCATCCTCTCTGGCTCTCTTTGAGAGGAAGGATGCTGCTGTGTTGTGCGGGGAAGCGGCTTGGATTTTCCCTCAATTGACATTTACTGAACTTCTGAGAAAAGTCAGTGTTAGATTAGGACTTTGGATCAGTAGATCTAACTAAATCACACTGGCACCATGGAAAGGGGAATTACATGCAAAGAAAATATTCAGCAGAACTATTTTTGTCTGCAGTCTTCATGCAGCTTTTAACTACTTGTGCTCCCAGCTGCCCCACATCTGGATTTGTTGGCCCAGATGGCATATGCCCAGAGATATTTTCCAAAGACTTTTTTTCTCTGTTAAATAATGCAGGTTTACAGAGCTCAGAGCCATAATGTACTGCTGATCCACTGGTTAAAGCATTTCAAGAATTCGCCACATAACTAATCTCAGTGTTTAACTTAAATTTTCAACTCTGGTAAAGAAGCCAATTCATTGCTTAAATTTGAAGTATTTATGCATTTACAAACCTTCAAGCCTTTGTATTCACTCATCTCCATCTGGAAGGTAACTTTAGTCTCTCAGGTGCATTTAAACCATGAAGCAGGTGGTTTTCTCTGTGTTCCTTAATCATACGCAAACAGGTTTGTGGGCAAAACCATTCCTGATTTGGTTGGCCAGATGCATCTTCTGCCCTGTGCTAACCAATTCCTTAAGCAAGACGCCTCTTCATTTTATCAGAATGAAGCTTCATGCAAAGGGTAATAGGGAATAAGCAGGTTCCACTATAGAAAACAAGGAGTGGATATAGATTCTGGCAGTGAAGCATCGAGAACACTTTTTGTCAGCTCCAGGAAAACTGATGCTTTCAAGCACAAGTCCTTCAGTCAGTGCACGTCCACGCTGCCCCACCAGCCAGCAGCAGGTTGGCAGCAGAGCTGCAAGGCAGCACAGCAGGAGTCCAAGCGTGCAGTTGCTAGTCTCCAGTAGCCGCCACTGCCACCTCACCTCTTGCCACGTCCCATTGCCGCATAACCTGTTGATTTAACAGTGTCTGAAACAGCGTTGTGCCATGAGCTGGGCTTGGCTTTGGTGTAAACTGGAGCGGGCAGAAGTGAGGGCTGGGCATAGCCTTAAATTTTGTAATTTATAAGAGATTAAGAATAACATTTTAGGAAGATCAGACAACCTCTAACAACATACCATCAATCTCATCTGAAAAAACCTTGACTGGGTGTAACACTCAGAACAAGGATATCTGCTTGCAGAAATTATCAGGCACAACACGTTCCCAGTGCTGACACAACTTCACAGGTTGGGAGAAGGTGTGCCTCTGCACTCTGAACACGGTTCTCAGAGGAGCTGATCTTTTCCAGCTGTGAGTACACATTTGGACTCAGAAATACTACAGCTAATGGAAACATTTACTGTGCTCATTAGAACATAAGAGAAACCCAAAGAAATTTTACTTCACTTCTTTAATCAATTTCTTACCAGGTGGAGTAATTTTTGCATTATATATCTGTCTACATTTAGCCTGAGCTAAACTAGAGCAGTTGCTCAATTTCCCGATGACCCCTCCCCAACCAGGGAGGAGGAGGATCAGGAAAAAGAGAGGTAGAAATGAATATGTATTTAATGAAACAGCCAAACTACTACCAAACACCAATATAAAGTATAAAAAGTTATACTCAGCCCGGCAAATGCATGGTGGTCACAATGAATGGGGAAGCAGTCCTCAGGAACAAGAAGAGGAGCAGGGCCAGCAGGAGCCCGAATAAGAGGAAGAGCCCAAACAGGTGACCCCCTCCAGCAAAGTTTCCGCTTAAGCATGGTGTTCATAGAATGGGATAAACCTGTGAGCCAGCTCAGGTCAGCTGTGCTGGGTGTCTCAAATCTGCTAGTGGCCTGCAGACCATGGCAGGCCTCTGATTCTGTCCCAGCAAAACCAGGTCAACACCCTACTTTGTATTCAATAAAAATGCATAGACATTTTAAATCAGATATACAATCAGACACATATTTGAGGATTTAAGAACCAGGATTTAAGAAGAGGCTGGAAGTCAGAGCTCCCATTGGCTTCACACAGTGGTAGACTGTCTTCATTA
Source organism: Buceros rhinoceros silvestris (assembly GCF_000710305.1). Lineage (NCBI taxonomy): Eukaryota > Metazoa > Chordata > Aves > Bucerotiformes > Bucerotidae > Buceros > Buceros rhinoceros. The sequence continues at coordinate 29,426 of NW_010428740.1, read as the reverse complement.
CTTATATAATTATATTTTATATTATATCCACACACACATACAAGTAGGCACCAGGGAACCACCAATTTCCACCGTCTTCTCTGAATTTTATGCTGGAAGACAATAGATAAAGCAAAAATATTTTTTCTTTGCATCCTAACACGTCCAAATTGAAAATTTATTAACAAGCACAAGAAGTGAAGTTGGATTGATAAAACCTGATGATCTCCAGTCACTGCTCATTTCAGGTTGGAAGAGAATAACTTTTGCTGGAGGACTGTTCCTGTAAAAGAACTAGACACATTTGCATGAATAGCATCATTTTTCTGCAGGGAAATTCTGTTTACTATCATGAGTCTACAAATGTGCAGTCAAAAAACTTAAGTGCTTTAATTGCAATAGAGTAGATGCTCTGACTATGATCACTGAAAGGCTCTAATGAGTTTCTAACCAGTGGGAACAGCACTATTAAACCAGTCAGGCCAGGTATATTGGCCTTTGATATGGAGAAAGGCAGGAAAATTCCCAGCTATTCAACTTTCTCCTCGCTTATCTCCTTAGAATCTCAATATGGAAGAATTAAAAATTTAATCTAAATTAATTAAATTGGTGACTGTACAGCAGATCACATAAACTGAATTAAACATGTTCATACACTCTTGCCCTTATTTTGGAATAAAGATTAACTAGGTTAAGACCAGTCCAATTTGAAATGAACGTTGTCTACACAGGTTCCACATGGAGTACCCAGCCCACAATAAATTCCTAGATGTACTTTGGAATGAATTTCCGAAGTGCTGCTAGTGGACAAACCCTAAAGGACAGTCTTTCCACAGGGCCTTTTGGGATGCTGACTGATCACCCACAGTAAACACTGTGTTCAGTCAGAAGCCTCTCTCTGATAAAGCTCTGTATCTGCCAGGTTCAGAGAGCGTTGGAACGGAATCCAAAACACCTAGACTATGGGAGGGAGATGTTGAACTGGTTTCTTGCAGCTGCTCTCCCAGACAGCTTGAAGCAGTAGCTCCAGTAGTGTAGGATGAATACGAGAGGCACAGAGCACTGTATCTGTAAAAAGTTGGATCCTCTAGCTTGACCATGCTTCATTTGATTGTCACCTTGTGTGTTGGCTCATGACACATTGCAAGAGGACTTTCTCTCCTTGCAGACACTGACAGGGTGGAAGTGTGATGAAAGCTTTTGTAACAATTGATTGATTGTAAGGATTTCTAGGACTTCTAGCCTGATCTGTGTTTTTCCTGGTTTGATATATTTTCAGGCTGAATTTCTCTATCACATTTGAGACTACTGGGGATTTTTGGTTGCTGATTTTTGTTTGTTTGTTTTCTTTTTCCTGTTTGGTTTAGGGTTATGGGGGCGGGTTTCCTTTTTAAAAAAAAAAAAATCTGTCCTTTTTCAAGTCTACTGTAACCTAGAATAGAAGCAACTGAGAGTTTGTTGCATGGTAATCATGCTATAATTATAGGTCTGACTTTTAAGCCAGTTGAGTTTTAGAGAAAGCATGTTTTAACCTCTCACCTAAGAAGATCAACAGGAGATACAATCTGCTTTTGAGCTAGAGTTATTAACATTGAAGCCCAAAGTTGGTGGTACACACTTTTCCAAACACAGGTAACATTCAACTGCTTAACCCTAAATAGAAATTTCCTGTTTCTTCATACGTAAAATTAGTTTTATTTACACTCCTACCTATTTTAAATGTGGAAACAGTCATTAAAAAAAACAATACCACTGTTGAGAAGAGGTACCCTGTGGAAAAATGGGCTTTTAAAAAAATAGATCATGTCTTGAGAACTTCATCTATCGGAATACAGAAAGGTCTTGAAACTGTTTTAAATTTTCTGATTTGATTAAAAATAAATCTAAACTGTTGTATAAATAGCATGAGGAAGGGAGAGGTTGCATTGAAAATCAGGGTTTTTTCTCTCTGCTTTTACATGATGACTGATAGAAGAGACTAAGCCAGCTTCCAAAGAAACCAAAGTTCTCATCTACCAAGATCTTTGAAAAGCCAAAGCCTTTGTATTTGTCTACACCACCTGCCATAATTGTGCTTTTGTTACTATCCGACGATACTGGCTGATATTTACATCAGTGAAAACACAGAAGAAAAGTTTCTAAAGCCATTCCTAGAAACAAACAAAACCAGAAAGAAGTATAGACTTTTGGGGGTAGAAAACATTCTAAAGTACATGTTGTGAATACATGTTATGCAATTGTATCCATTTCCTTTTTCACAACGAACATGATCTTATTGTGTGCCTGGAGAATATTACAGAGTTTAAATACAGTTCTGTCAGAGGTGCAGAGGAATGTTCCCTTCCTCAGAGCAGGAAATTAGCAGATGTCAAAATACACGACTTTTCACTAGAGGGGAAAAAAAAAGATTAAAGAGAAAATATGCACATTGCTGTGCAGTTCTAAAAAGATATTACTGCTGTTATACTTATGGAATGGGTGGATCTTTAGCTCTAAGCAAGTTGTCCAATTTAGAGATCGCTGTATAAAAGAATGTCATGTATAATCAATCACAGTTCCAGAAATAGGTTGCTTACAGCATTCATCCATTAACTCTGTTCCTTGAAAAGTAAAAGGATCACAAATAGAAGAAAATCCAGATATTAAATCTCATGTGCTGTCTGAAAAGGGGGGACGAGAAGCTATAAAATAAGCTCTAGGTTATGCAAAAGCATGAGAAGTCATAGAGTCATAGAATGGTTTGGGTCAGAAGGGGCCTTAAAGATCACCTAGTTCCAATCCCCCTGCCATGGGCCTGGACGCCTTCCACTAGAACAGGCTGCTTGAAGCCGCATCCAGCCTGATCTTGAACATTCGGAGATGGAGCATCCACAGCCTCTCTGGGCAACCTGTTCCCGTGCCTCACCACCCTCACAGTAAAGAATTTCTTCCTTGCATCTAATCTAAATCTGCCCTCTTTCAGTTTAAAGCCATCACCCCTTGTGCTATCCCTACATGCTCTTGAAGTCCCTTCCCATCTTTCCTGTAGGTCCCCTTCAGATACTGGAAGGCTGCAATAAGGTCTCCCCAGAGTCTTCTCTTCTCCAGGATGAGAAGAGAACTCAGCTCTCTCAGCCTGTCCTCATAGCAGAAGCGCTCCAGCCCTCTGATCATTTTTGTGTCCCTCCTCTGGACTCACTCCAACAGGCCCATGTCCTTCTGATGCTGGGAGTCCCAGAGCAGAATGCAGTACTCCAGATGGCATCTCACAAGAATGGAAATTTGTTGATTTGCCAAGATTCATAAAATCATGTGAAAACAATGATAAAGACAGATGCCAAAATGGGAAATGAGGAACAACCACAAAAAGATATATTAAAAATTTATTCAATTTTACAATCTTTATTCAAGGTTAAATAACTCCTTTTTTACAGAAACAAGTTGAGCTATTTACCTGTTTCTTTCAAAGAGACTAGGATAAAGATTGTCTCTGTTTTTTTTTTTTTTTACTTCTAGATTGTATGTGGTAAGTTTTGTGGGGCAATAACTCCCTTATACCCACTGCAAAACAAACTCGAACTTCTGTGAAACGGCAGACAAGACATGGAGAGTATTGCACTTGACATCCGAGTCTTGTATCCCAAACTCATTACCCACTAGTTATACCACAAAACAAAGTCAAATGCAATCTAGACATATACAATACAGGTTAACATGCAACTTCCATAAATCAAATGCAAAATTAGCCATTTAATATACATTACTGAAATTACCATTCTACAGGGTGTAAGATATACAAATACCATAAAATTGCTAATGATTATTCTTTTATTCAGTTGAACTCTTCAGTGAATAGAAGTATTATATTAAAAAATGTTTTGGCCACTCTCAAGGTCCAGCCTTAGGTCAAAACGATATTAATGAAAACAGCAGAAAGGTTTTTTCATCCCACTGACCACATGCAAACCCACTCATAATTTGGTGGAGTAAAAAAAAAAAAAAGAAAAATATAAACTTTTGTACAAATGCTACAAGGTAAAAATAATATAGTTAATTTAAAAAGGTGAGCACCACTTTTGTTTCTAGGGTGAATGCCAAGTAAGATCTTGAAAGTTCTTGAAATCTGGGGGTTTAGTCAAAATTTATGATCTAAATTAATGCTGTCAAAAAGATAGCTCATCTGAATGAGCCTAGTTCCTTGATAACCCTCAATAATGGAAACCTTCCTCCCCAAGCTCTTCTATTTTCTCTCTTCTCATGAATTCTTAATTGAGCGATTTCCATCCTGACAATTTCAAAGACGCACAGAACATTTATAGTACAGTCAGTCACAGCAGGAAAATTGCAAAACCTACTGCCTGGTTTCTGTACATCTTTGATAATTTTGGGAGAGATTGGTGGGAGGAGTAACTGGACTGTAAACATTGTCTACATACCAAGTTGGATCTACTGATGATCAGAAGATGCAAGTAAGAGGAAGAGAGAAAAGAGCTTTGTGAAATGAAGTCTCCTGTAGGAACAGAGGATGTAGACCATCACGTGTTTGTTATGAAGTGTGAACACCACTTTGTTAGTAACTTTTGAATACTGAAATGTATTTCAATATTGAAATGGGTGACCTACAGAAGGGCTTTCAACCCTAATATTGAGCTGCAGAATCAGCCTTCTCAGAAACAGAACTTAGAAAATATTTAATAAACAGATTTTTTTTTACTTTAAAAGTAATAAAAATATTTTTGTTACTTTCTGAGAAAGTTTGTCATTTAATGACTTCTGCATGAAAAACAAGAGTAACAGATATTTTACATGGGCTAAATCCAGATTTCCCTAGTCCCTTAGGCAATCCTGACCCAAGCAGAATCTGAGACAAAATCTAGGGGCCAGCTTTGCCTTCCGTGAGTTTATCCATGTGCCAGGGTAAAAGGATTTGGTCTCAAGTATAACTTGCGCTGACATCTGTGAGAGTCAAGTGGTTGGAAGGGCCACAGATGTAAGTAAGCCTTTGTCTGTGCACGGTTTCCTGAGATATGCAGGAATACTGAAGAGTCCAGACATGAACCTTTAATTAATCTGCTCCGGTTTAGTGACAGCCATTGTTTCCTTCGCACTGCAGTTAGTTTGTATTTAATAAGTGGTTACAGCATCACCTTCTTTCCAAAAGCATCTGATACTGTTTATTTCTCTCTACACAGAAATATATACTATAGGTTCTAATCCACTAATAGACAGTATTAACCAGTTTGTTTAAACTAAACTATCTTTGTAAATCAAAACTAATAGTTTCACTGAAACTAGATCCTCATCTGTAGCCATTGACTCCAGTAGGCTTTGGATCGGGCCCTAAAACAGGCATGGGTCAGAACTAGCTAGTATGTCAGTCTCACATCCAGGCATGCCAGAGGATATAGAGACTGAAGTTGCACAGGCTTAATAAACATTTATTACAAAATGGACATAAAGTTTTTTTATCAACTACATTATTTACTATAGGGAATGTACGTAATTGTCTGTAACTGTGTCAATGTACCTTTGATTTCTAAGCCTTCTTTTGTAAGTAAGTTCATATGTACATTTTGACCATCTGTTCCAAAGTACTAAAAAATGCAGGGGGAAAACGATTAAAAAGTAAAGTATATTATTGTTAGCTTAAAATAGCCCAATGTTGTATTTTGTATGCCAGCACATTAGCTGATTTTGTTGTTCTGGTTTTTTTCCTAGTGCTATGTACGATAACAGCATAAAATTTAAGAATTTGTGGCAAGTCATTAGTAACTAGCTAAAACTGAGATTTAAAAATCTTCATTATGGTCATGGAAATGAATACGAAGTGAAATCCATAGATCTATTTTTTGCTTAGTTTGAAAAAAATAAAAAACAAAGACAAACCAGCCCAAAAGATCTGAATACATTATTTCACACATGAATAAATGGTTTGGCTGCTGGGCACTGAAAGAACTTCACAGTTTTGGATATACCAACAGAAGAGTACTGTCTGTGTGTGTGAACTTTCCCCGCATGTAAACAAAGGCTGCTGTGACAGTTCATGCAATGGTCCAGCAGGCGAGGTTTGAGTGCCTGAACAGGGTGGAACTGGTGAAATGGAGTTCTGGTAATCCTCTAGTTTAAAGTTTCTTTACCAGGGTCTCTAATTTACAACTATTTCTCTTTTGCTCTAGATCTTCTCTGCTAGAATTTAAAGGAAAGAGGAAAAAAAGGAAGGAGTCTATACCTGGAACAGAAAACTCTGCAAGTGAGTAACTGATTTTCCCTGAGATAGCCCCAGGGACCAGGTTCTTAAAGAACATCAAACAGCAACAAGGACAAGAAAAGAGGGCAAGAAAGAAGAATTGGAGAGGAGATGTTTGTGTATACCTTAGACACACAGAAGATGGGCAGTAATGCTGCTGGTCTCTGATGAAAAACTATTCAGTCATGCAGGTGATATGAGGAACCTCTAACCTCAGCCGTTTAAGCAGCATTCATGAAAAAAAGATCTTTTAAAATTCAAGCCAGTCCACCAAATAGACTGGTACAAATACATTCCTAAACACAAATATATGGGAGTGTGTGTATGAACAAAGCAGTATACAGCTCATTGTATATATCTGATTTCACAAAAATAGGCTTACATATGATCATTTTTATCCTCAGTATTAATGAGAAAATTAAAAATGTTTGTGACGCTCTGTTTTTAAGATGGGAAGCTTTAATATTAAAGTGTTTTGTTTTGTTTTTTGTATTTCTAATAATCTTTACCACTAAGACATTTTTTATAGTTTTACCAACACAAGATATATTTTCTCTAACAAAGTAATTATACCACTGCAATATGCAAACACATATCACATAATCAGCTGAGAAGAAACAAGGGTTTTTAGATTTCCTGCCAGTAAAACTGAGTCTGTAGTGTTGGAAGTGTTGTGGTGCTAATCGAAATGTGCAGCCATGGCCCCTTTTTGCTTTTCTTGGTTCTTGTAAGTTACATTTTTAAAAGTGGTTGTCGATCCTCTGTACAGTGGATTTGTTTCCTAAAAAAACAAACAAAAACAAAAGAAATGCAAGTCACCTGATGTTTAACTCATCTTGCCACTGCTTCAGCTGCAAGCAGCTGTAGCTGCACATCCCTGCCTGGAGCGTACCCCTTCAGCAAAGCAATCATTTTGGTCCGTGATTCCCGACCCAGAGCTACCATGAGGATCATACATACACCAGCTAGTACCACTCTGCTTCCCAGTGCGCAGGATGATTCGTTATCCATGAGGAAGTTGGTCCAGGCATCTGCCTGGCCCACCAATGTGTTTCCAACAGTGGCTGAAGCAGGCTGCCCGTGAAAAAGCTGACACACGTTTCAGAAACATCCTGGGTCAGAGGGGATGTCCTCCTTCTATGGATTTGTCTGTAGACTTTTTATCATTCAGAATATCTTTAGGAATAAATTGTGTGCCCTAAGCAGGTGTTGTGTAATGATGTCTTTTGGCTTCTTTGGAGCCTGCTGTCTCACCACGCTTGTATTGGAAAAGTCAGTGAACAAGCATCCCATGTTCAACTTCCCCAGTCATCATTTCATAGACCAGTAACACACCCTCCTCCCGCTGTTTCTTCTCCCTAGTGAGGACTTCTTTGTAGCAGCTCTATTCTTTGTCGCAGCTCTATTCTTTGCACAGCAGTAGTTTTGTACTTTTTATCATTTTAGAATAGCTTTCAGCAGCTCACTTTTGTTCCAAGCCACTGAAATTCAGACTGGTCTTTATGAGGCATCACAAACCGGTCTAGGGCCAGGAACAGGTTTGTCTTTGCACCTGCCTTGCATTAAAGTAATCCACATCACCAAACAATACTTTATCAAATATATCCAATATAATCTGTGTATCAAACGTTGTGGTTGGATCAATCTAAAAGCACCGATAGTATCTCAGTGGTGAGGTGGGACTCGTTACGGTCCTCTTGCTGGAGCCACAAAGACTGCTATGCGTTGGGAGAAGGGCAAGTCCCACCAGGGCTTTTAATCCTGGCCTCTCGTTCACGTCCCACCATTGTCTCTTATGACAGAAAAGTAACACTCCTCTAACAAGTGTATCCTTGCCTTCCCTCTTACCACATGGTGCTCTCCTGAACGGTTAAGAAAACATTCTCAAGTCTCAAAAGGCGCAAGGCCAGCCGTGGCCATTCTTGCAGAAATGCTGCAGTCCCAGGGCTTTGTAAGAGATTGGAGTCGGGTGAACAGCAGCGTATCGCCTGTTCTCCTGACACCCGCCAGAAACACTTAACCAGCATGCTTTCTTCAAAAAGCCTCAGAAGTCTTAAAGCCTTTGCAGAAGAGCAAAGATGTCAAAGGCAAAAAGGAAAGAAGAAAAGGGAACATGTGGGATAAGCTTGCATTAAACTTCCGCAAGCTATAGATAGAAGGTAAGGCCTGAATTTCTCTGGCCTTTTACCTACATTTTGGATAGCTTACATCTGTGCTTACATCTGGGTGTGTGTGTGTGTGTGTGTGTGTGTGTGAGGAGTGTTACACAGATGTAAGCTGTGTGAGTGGGCCCTCATCATGACATCAATAATCTCCTAAAAGGGGCTCTGTTCCTGGGAGGTGGGTACGCTGCTGGTAATTCCATAGGTGGTGAACTACATCGCTAGTGAACAACTTTGCTAAGATTAATCAAAGGCAAAGTACTAATTAAAAAACAATTAATAAAAATGTTTTATCTCATACATTTACATGTGGAAGAAATTAAACCAGAAGATCGAATTTTAGCTATTTTTCATCCCTTTTACTTTATAGAATACTAAACGTAGTGAAAACCTATCAATCAGGAAAATCTGTCAATTTAAAACAAAACCAAGAATTTTAAAGGCAGTTGTACATCTTGCAACCAAATTAAAGAACCTCGTATAAAATCAACGCATTTAACGTACCGTTTGCCATTTAACTTTTGATTTTTCTGCTTCAAACTTGGCCACCTCTTTTCGATCTTGAACTGACACCAGTAATTTCCATATACAAAGTAAAACAATGCCAATGAGAAGGATAGCAAGGGTGACCCCCACCATTATCATGGGAATATTTGGAATCTCTGGGCAATCTGCGGAAACAAAACCAATTATCACTGTGGTCATCCGATCAATACATTTTAGGCAATTAAAACCAGCCAGGAGATGATGCTGGGCTTCTCATTTGCTGTGAGCCACACATGCCTTCTGCTTCAAGTCCATGTTATTTTCCTCCTGCTAGCTTGTTGAAGGGTTTGTGAAACTGGCTGAAAAATGTTGCATTAAAATGTTAAAAAAAAAAATTGCTAACTTCTTCCACTGCTTTTTTACTGTGTTGATAAGCAGCTGCTGCATACAGACCCAGATTCTGAAGGAACAGTTAGAAAATTATTTTCAGATATGTGTCAATACTATTCTGAAACACACGGCTGAGTTGACAAGGTTATGACTTTTATAAGGTTATGGCTGAAGCTCTGTTTCAATTAAGTGATATTCAGTGTGTTGCAGAGGAAAAGATTCTAGTGAGATCTGTATCAGGGTAGTCACCAATGATATTGACAAAATAGTGCATTTCACCCATGAAAACTATGAGGAAATAGATCTATTAAACTTGCTGAAAACACTAGACTGAATTTGAAGGAATTTTGCATTTCAAGTTCAGCAATAAATTTAATCATGCAATATTTCAGAGAGTCCAAATTAAAACTGCAGTTTTCGCTTCACCAAACCACAATGATTAGTTTAATATTAAAAAGGATTGACCATGAAATTTGATGAAGGCCACTGTTTTACAAAGTCTTCTGCTCAACCATGGTTTAAGGACATTGAAAAATTCATTTCAGTCGTATTTGGCTAACGTGATTGTAGTTTGCATTACTTTTTTGCTTCATGTAATCTTTTAACTCATTTGGAGGGGTCTGGTTTGAGCAGTGGGTTGACACTCTGGCTACTGATGCTGTCTTGACTTGAGTTCCCTAAAGGAAATAATTTCTTGAGCATTTCTGGAGGTCTCATTTCAGTGTGTGTTCTCATCCATTGCAACCACCACAGCTCGATTGTTTCAAGGGCCAGGGGCAGAACAGTAGATGACGGCAAAGCTGGTCATTGTAGGGCCACTACCCAGCATTTAAGGAACTGTGCCTTCCCTAAGATCTTTTTTTCACTTCTTTTTTTTTAGATCTACCTAAAATGCATAGTAAATGTATTTAGTAATGATAAAAACTTACCCTAAAATTCTTGAGTCTTAGGAGTGTCTTTTACAGAGGGATGTGCCTCTTTACTGCTAGCTCTCTATCAACCATCTTTGCTGTAGTTACTTTTGCACAGTAACATATGCAAAACCAGTCTGCTGTTCTTAGGGTAGAAGCTGCTTTTTTGCACGGTGAAATCACTTTTACTCTCACATGTATGCTAGAGAAAGGCTGCACAAAGGCTTAACAAAATAAACACCATTTGTGCCAACAGAATGAGTTTACAAATCTACATGGCTTTCCCGAAAACATAAATAACATTTAGCACTTAGATACTGGGTGTGTCCAAAAAAAAAAGAGGGCATTTTTATTGCCTGGAAATGAAACTGTTTGGCTGCTGAAAAGTGGTGTCTGTGTTCTCTCCTGTCCGACGTGATTAGGAGCTTTAATGAAAAAAACCAGTCAGAACTTTATGATACTACAATATTAAATGTAATTATAAAAATATTTTAGAATTTCATCAGGTATGCCCAATTACATAGTCTTTTGGATATTTGTCCATCTATGAAATATATCTAATTTCAAAGTGAATCATAGTTTCTCATACAGTGCAAATGCTCAGCACCTTAGAAAAATAAACTTACTTTTGCAACTCAAGGATCATTCTGCCTGTCTTTCATGAAAGGCCAAGAATTTATTTTACTACCGGGTTAAACAAGTCCTTGAGGAGGTGCTCTTTTGGCTGGGCAGAGGAGAGCTACAAACACAAGGAGGTGCAGTGCTGCCTAAAAGAGCTAAGCCTCTAGATAGCTCACCCCGCCTGTGTTTTTAAATCAGATTTCACGCAGGGAAAGCAGTACTGGCTGCTTACCTTTCTGTTCTATGCTGTGAATGACCGTCCTTCCCTGTTCATCCATAGCCAGCAGAAACGTGGTTGTACATTCATTTTCCCCCTGCAAAGAGCAGGGAATGGATTTATCCTCTGGATAATCTGCAGAGGGAGGGGGGGAAAAGAAAATCATTCATCAGATCAAATGTAATTTAACGTGTAATAACAAGAGAGACTGCTGGCATCATGTTTGTCACAGCCTCGTCTGTAAATGGTAAAGAATGAAAGATGAAAGCAGGAATACTCTCAGAATTTCTATCAAATTGAATGACTTTTCTTCCAAGCCATGCTTTGTTTTGTTTCCGATTTCTAACTTCTGTTGCTGAAGAACTGACTCAGGTGTTGTCAACCTGCCCTGACCACGGAGTGCACCTTATTAATTCCAGTATTCCATTTCAGTGAACTGGAAGTGCTTCCAAAGTGCTTAACCACCAGCTGTCTAGGAAATGTAATAGTCCCCAACTACAGGGCAAGGTAAACAGTACATTCGCTTTGGTTTACAGCTACACCCACGTGTCTAGGTTATGTTCCAGACGTAGATATACAAACATCAAGCAGCAATGGTTACTCTTAAAAGCGCTGACGTTTATTTCTTCCACAAGAGCCCTCTCAAAGGTTAGCCTGTCTAGTACTGTCACAACAGTAAACAGAGATCAGTAACAGATTCTGGGATCTTTGTAATTCTGGGATCTTGTAATGTCATTCCAGGGGAAGCAGATAAAAAGTGACCTGAGATGACAGGTTGCCCCCGTTTACTTGTCTCTCCGTTTAATGTAGGTCTGCACAAAAACGTAATCCTTTTTTTTTCTATTTTCCCAGATGATTACTGGCTGGGAAATCTTTTCTACTGCGAGAAGTTTGTTCAAAGGGAACATGGAAGCAGGAGGAAGCTGGCTGTAAGGAATGATATAAAGCAAATAAGATGATCGAAAATTGAGACTACAGGTCCCAAGTCAGAAGTGCTGTAATTTGGAGTGTAACCATTATATAACATTTTTACCGAACAGAAATATCTGGCCTTGTAATAGTGTGCAGTTATACCTCTGTGGCTGAATGCTTATTATGTTTCCATATAACTCATTATTTTAACAGGACTGGAAATCTAGGCATGCTTTTCAATACATTTTTAGAAAAACTTAGGTTTTGTTTTTCAAGGTAAAGAAAAAAAGAGTAAGCTTCTCAAACATTTCTTTAAAAATAACTGTCACTTTCCATCATTTCTTACCCATTCAAAACTCTTACTGAAATTTCATAAGCAAATGTCCTGAAAATCTTAAGCTCTCAAACTTTAATATGAAGAGTAATGAAATAGAGAATAGGAGTCAGACAGGAATGTGGATTTTAAAGTAACCTATGGTACATAAAGGAATAAATATTTGCTAGGAGTTTTTTTTATGTTGCTTATTATATAAAGTCTGGTCTAATAGAAAACACTATTAAATGTCATAGAAAATAGGAAAGTATAAATAGTTGACTACCTACAGTTCTTTTCTCTGCTTGTTACGAAAAGAGAATCGTATCTGCTTGACTTTTAATGGAAACACGCTCTCGATTTGTGATAATCTTGTATTTAACCTGTTGCCTGTCCTTAGTGGCAGAGCAATGTGTTACCTGTCAAGGTGACAGGCAGACAAGACTTGCTAATTTAAGAGGATTTGATTTTGTTAGAAGGGCCATGAACTGCAGGTGGAGCGTACTGAATTAATGGCACTCGTTGCCAGGTCACAATTCCAGTAACACAGTCACAAGTTTTGCAATAATTGTTGTTTCCCAACTCTTGTAACTAAGATGATCCAAAGAATATTGGCTTGTGTTCGAAAAAAAAAAAAGGAAGAAGAAGAAAAAAGAAAAGGGTAGTTGTTAGCTGTCCTGAAGGCAGAGAAACACTTGCGGGCATATTCCAAATATCACCCAGAAGGCAGTAATTGCAATATATTCGTTATTTTTAAATTGTAATTTTTAATTTAATGTCATAATTTGAAACCAAGGGGAGCAGAAATCTGATTACATGCAAGGTTGTAGGAATGAAAGCAAAGGTGCCAGTTCAAGCTGTTCAGAATGCAGCTTATGCTTAGTATTTTTATTTCTCTGATGTTATTTTTAGGAAGAGGGATCACGAAGAAAGACTATTGCACAGATTACTTTCAGTTTGTCATCACAAAAATTTGCCTAGGTAGGTAAGCTCCTGTAATTTACTCCGGTGTAATTTTCTGTGTTCTGCAGTGAATCATCGTACTTCTCCCACTCCTGCCTGCAGCCTAATTCCATTAATTTCAGAGGTACTGGAAATCGCTGGAGTCACATGGAAAGAAGAATTGTGTAACAGTGGCAAGCTGGGGCTTCAAAGTGCAGAAGATTGTTTCCTAACAGGTACTTAGATAAGATATTCCACACACACAAAAAAAAATTACTGTAAATTTAAACATCATTATACCCTTTCTTGTTTGTCTTTTGCTCAACAAAATGCATTTTTGAACAGTTTCATCATGCTTTGAGTCAGACCTGACACAGAGATGTATTCCCTGTTTTTCTGCACTGGGAATTTGTGTGGTATCAATCTATAGGGTAGGAAAAACTCAGTTTCTCCAAGCAAAATGTAGCTTTCACACAGCTTGGGCTGTGGCAGGAGCAGCCTGGTGCCCTATGGCTGGGGTGGCAGCAGCAGCTACTTCTTAGGAATTGCAGTTCCTCCTGGGTAGCAAAAAGAGCAGCAAGGGCTCCCCTTACACCCATCTGGCAAAGAGGGGATTAGCCCAATTTAAATTTCAAGTATTAAAAATGGGTGAAAACAAACATTCAGAAGCGATGCCTCTGTGGAGATAAGCGTGGTGAACGTGAAACCTTCAGCAGGTCCAGAGCTGTTGTGCCATCCTGTGCCCTGCTGGATGCCCAGGCAGAGAGGCTGCCCACAGCACGGCCACGCTGGTCACCCTGCTGCAGGGAGCGGGAAGAGGAATCCCCAGCACCCACAGAACCGAGGCAGAGGAGGCAAAAGGCATGTCTCAGAGGCTAAAATAGTCCTCCTCAGGAAACAAGAAAATGTAAAGCTTATGCTTTTTCTGTTGCTCCACAGTTCCAGTCATCGTGTTGCAACATACTCAGGCAAAAGAGAAACTAAATCTTTAAAGTGCAAACGTTTTATTTAACCTTGAGCTATTCCTAAAAGCCTTGAAGCATTAAAGAAACTGAAATATAAATAAGAAAGAAGCAGTATGCTACTGTATGAAGTTACTCAATAATCTGTCTGAAATATTATGGGGTGATCTAGTTATAACACCTTAAAAACATTTTTTTTTTTGTTTGGGTAATACAGTTGATTTTAGGATTTTTTTTTAAATTAGTATGTGGAAGATTTTTTTTTTTTCCCTCTCGGGACTTCCTAATGAGGCTATGTCCATGCCAGAACAAATCCTTTGAGATATTACACAACTGTTTCAGATGAAATACAGTTTGCAACAGCTTTTTTTTTTTTTTTTTTTTTTTAGGGATTGGGATGAAAACAGTTTTTCAGCCTTCACTACAGCACAGT
>NW_010428740.1:0-14854 GCF_000710305.1 Buceros rhinoceros silvestris | reverse complement strand
ATAAAATAATTTTTCAAAAGCTTTTTTTTTTTTTTTTTTTTTTTAGGGATTAGGATGAGAACAGTTTTTCAGCCTTCACTACAGCACAGTTGCTGTAATTGCTGCAAATAAATTTTATATCGAAAGAAGTAGTTGACAGCCCCACTGAGGGAAACACAGGTCATGAAAAAAAAGAAATAAGCAGGAAGAGAGAAATTTGTCATTCTCATATTCCTGTGACCTCTATGTATAAGACTACAGCCATATAAGTAACTGGTTTTGCTCTTGATTAGTATTAATTATATTTGAAAGTAGAATGTCTTACATATACATAGCTACAAATATCTGCCATCTGTCAACAGCAACCTGAAAACTTTACTAACTACAGAGATTCAATAAAAGATCTTATATGGTTTTGAAGCTTATGAATACATTTTCGTATTTATAAACAAATACAGATATCTAGAAAGGCAAAGCTTGAAAATAATTTTAATAGAAGTACAAAATTAGAATTAGTTTTCCTTGCAAGGGCAATATTCACAACTTTTGAGCTCTGTGTTATGGAGTAATGTCATCATAAACAGAAGGTGTAGCTTCGTTGGAAAGACATACATCAGTGACATTTCTGCATGGATGCAGCTTTGGATGGTCATCCAAAAGTTTCCCCACACAAACCTTAGATGGGCATGCAGCATTCTGCACTGTCATCCTACTTTGTACATTTGTCTTATTTAATGCTTACGGTACATCTGTAATGTGGCTAATGTACCTATGTCCTGCCTGACCTAACAATTGCATTTTGCCATAGGACTGGGACTAGAATTGCCATTAGAATAAATACAGACTGCCTACTGAGCAGGCAACCTTTTCTTCAAGGTTAATTCCTATTCCAGAAATCCGTTTGATGGAGGGCAGTTTTGAATTAAAGTGAGCAACTGAAAGATGTGCTTAGCCTTTAGAACACTAAAAATGTCTTTGCCACAGGTTAAAGGGCTGTGTCGAGTTGCCAGCTGTAATCAAGAGTCTGCAAAAGGACTTGTATGGTGAAAGAAGCCACGCCAGAACTCATGGTACAGGCGTGACTTAAACTCAGGGGATTTCATCAGCCACTGATTTGTAGGGACTGATATTTATTAAATCCTATACATTCTTACATAAACTGCTTAGAAAGTAGGCATGATCCAATGAGTTAATTAACCTGGAAGGATAATACCAGCCCTGATCTGCATTTCCTACTTACCACAGAAGAACCATAAGCAGACAGCAATCACCTTATGAGCCTTAATATAATTCCGCAGCAGAAAAACAAGGCTACTTCAAAATATAAAGTTACTGGAAGCAGAAACTATCACCAATCACGCACACACAGAAAAGAAATACAAACCCTTTGTGGTGCTGACAGTTGCATCAACCAATTTGCATGTTTCACTGCATTCTCCTGGTGACTTGTCATCGGAAGCCAAGTGACATTCCACACAGCTCCTGTGGAAAATAATTCAGCAGCTCATCAATCTCTGCCTGTCACAAAGCAACTATCTAAAAGCCAGTACGTATGCATCTGCATTTTAAAAAGAAGCTAAACAAAAGGTCTTGTGATATGGATACAGTAGTTCTCAGAAATATGATAGGTATTGCCACCAAAAAAACCCAAACCTAAAAAAAAAAAAAATCCTCACCTGAATAAAGGTATTGTGGATAAGTTCTCTGTTGTCCTCAATTCTGTCCCAGCTTATTAGCTACCAGACAGAACCCCAGGCAACATTATTCATATAGGTCTGTCAAAGACATGGGGTTACTGACACAAATTCATTTTCAAAAATAAATATTCTGAACTGAGCTTGCACTAAATACCAGCTGAAGGAATGCGTTTCAGATGAACAATATCTGAAATCAACCTCAGAGAGATCAAGCTGGGGCAGCTACTGTGAGTCTTCCTTTGTTGAGTCTATTGAATAATGTATTAAAACACTATTCAGGTGTCTCAACAGATGTCTCTTGAATGCAATTACTTGTCTCAGGAATTACTTACTCGATCCTAATTATTCTAATGCAATTTATTGGAAAATTATTTACTTTACTTAATGGTGGAATGACTGAAATATTTAAATATACGGTCTAAACCAATTCCTTTAGAAGGGTCTGAAACTCTTCCCAGAAATTCAATCAGGATTTTAATAAATCCAGAGTTTATTCATCGAAAAAGCAGACAATGAACAGAATTCAGACATGAAAATTTTTGATGCAAAATGTGTCTTACTGTTTCTTCATGAACAGCTTCAGCCTGATTGAGGGGCTGAAACTCTGAGAAGCAGCCTGAATGATAAACTGCTTAAAGTTAAAAAGAAGAACTGCAACAAAACATCCCCCCAAAACCCGGTCATCTCCTGTTGCATTGAGTTACATACATCTCTGGGAATATGCTGAGGCTGCTGAGATTATCTTCACAGGATGAAGAGGACTTTATCACTTGCTCTGGAGGTGGGAAATAGTAAAAGTGAATGGGTAATGGGATAGCCTCTATCTCATGGAGAAAAATTCAGTGTTGGTGATTTTGTCACATTTGCCATGTTTCTCATACTACCACTCTTTCTCAGCTGCACAGCCATTAATTTCCACGCCCTCTGACCTGGTCTTTCAGTTCTCTCAATTACCCTATCCAGGTATTCCCAATGTTCTCTGTCTTTGGGCTTTCCTTGCCCTGTGTTTCACCAAGGGAAGGCATTGAAACAGAGAGAAAATCTCTAACACTGCACACAACATATGTGTTTAAATAGGCCCACTGTGTAATGCCCCTCGGGTAACTTTATATTTCTTATTCTCTGCCAAATTGGGCAGAGCAAAGCAGTAGCATTGTCATTCGTGAGTACAGCAGTTGCATGCATAAGTTCTCTTTCCTTAAAGCTTTGAACAAACTGATGGGCTGGCTTTTGTAAGTCAAATTCAGCACTGACATAACTGAGGATTTAATCACATGCTATAGAAGAGCTTCTTGTCTCAGATACAGTGTAGACTGCAACATCAGGCATGAAAATACAGTGGCAGAGAGCTGGTATGGAAGAGAAATGGGCCCCAACTCTGAAAAAGGAGACATGACATCATCATGAAACATTAATGCAACTTACAGCCTCGGCGTTCAGCAAGCAGATCCAGGGTCATTCATAACATGCGTTCTGTGAAGCCTAATTCAACTTCTAGTTGAAATTTCTACTGAATACTGCTCAGCTGCGACTGACTAGCCCTACAATGTCTCGCGTAATACAAGCCTAAGTATGGGTGTGCTTAGAGTGATCAGCTTTATGTCACACATATTTTAAGTTGCTTTTCCTGTCATGCACTCTAGCATACACCACGCATCACAGCAGGAAGTTTTGTATGCTTAGTGAAGAGAAGACACTTCACCACTTACAAACAGTTTATCATCAGCTTATACATGACATGCAGCTACCCACTGACTTCATCCCAGACTATGACCTAGCTTATTGTATGGACCTCTTTCATTCAGCTAAGCTTAACTGAATCTGGGCTATGAATTGCACACGTGTAAAGCTTGAGCAGACAGCATGACCTTGTTAATTCATGTGCATGAGAATGGTAACACAAATACCAATTTTTTCTGTGAGTCCTATGGAATAGCTATGTATGCTATTCCATACTGTGGACTGGAGGAGGTTCATGTTTTTGTCTGATGTTATCACATAAGGCCACATTCTGATTAGTTGTACAGCCAGGGACAGCAGTGGAAGTGTTTCAAGCGCTGCTTGAAGGTGATTAAATTGTTTTCCATAAAGTTCTTTTGTGCAATAGTAATGCTGATACATAGTCAATGTACGAGTTATGGTTCCCCCTTTCAAAGGGCAAAGAAACTCTTGTGTTCTGGTCCGTAAATTAAATTTACAGTAGCGGCAGTAAGCACACTGCTGAGTCAGTGAAGGAAATAGGTACCTGCATGATACAAACATCAGAGACATAAAACCAGCATTTACCGCCTGGAACTGCAAGGGTCACCGCAGAGAGGGCATTTTTCACATGTTTGGCCTGAAGCCCCTGGATGGGTGCAAGCGCATGACCCACAGACGCATTCGCCTCTCCCACTGCACAGAGTCCCATCCTCAGCAATGCAGGTGCTCCTGTCGGTTGTGCAATTACAGTATTCACCAGTCCATCCACTGTGGCATACGCATTCCCCACAGTCACAGTCACCATTGCCTGGAAATACATTTATTACACTTCACATCAGTCTCTTAATGAGAATCTGAATGATGGCCTTTAAAATTATGCTCCTTAATAACAGGTATTTTCCCTTTCCAACTCCTCTCAGTCTTCAATCCCTTTCTTCCTTCCTCAGCATTTACAGTTTCTAGCCAGAGGATCAAATTTTTGCTTAGACTGGCTGTAAGCCAGTGCAGCTCCTTTCTCTTCACTGGAGTCCTCCATGCAGATCTTATCTCTTCACAGTTCACAAACTAACAGGTAAATCTTCCTTCATTTATAGCAGTATAATTTCAGCCTATCTATTCAGCACAATCTCATTCCTGGTTCCTGCCAGTTTAATGCTATACCTATTGTTTCAATAGAATCACCTCTGATTTACAATGGGATAGCCCAAGGGAAAAAACCTATAAATACAAGTTCTCAGATTCTGGTGGTATCTTACTAAGATAAACCAAGAATCATTGAGGTTGTTTTTAATGTTAATTTGTATCGGAATTATCATAAAAGTGATTAATTAAGGTTGCTACACTTTGATAATTATGTCAGAGTGAAATTGTACACTGACTAACACCGATGTGTGTCAATATACTTCCCTAAACTTCCCTGGAGCTACAATCACCCACATCCATTAAACGTCTGTGATGGTAGCTGACAAGCTCCAATAAACCCATGCCAATTTAGACTAGCTATGGAGTGGCTCGAGGTGTCTCATTTTAAAATTAGAAAACAGGGTTAAAAATTGTTTCTCGTCTAAAGGTCATTCAGAAACAGTAAATTACACTTTGGACAGAATTGATTGCAACTGAATATATGATGAAAATATAGATTCATAGCTAGAACGATACAATAAAGCTCTAAAATACAGACCCACAAAATAGCTTCAAGGGACCGTACCTCCACACTGGAGCCCTCTGTGTCTCACACAGGAGAAGTCATCGCACTCACAGCGTGGCCCGTACACCTTCCCGTACAGGGATGGGTGGCACACGCACTGCCCGCAGTAGCAGTCGCCTCTCCCGCTGCAGGAGCTCTGCTCTGCCGCGCCTTTGCAGGAGCTGGCGCCGAGGGAGCTCTCGTCACATTCGCAGTGTGGCCCCACGTACCCTGGGCTGCAGACACACACCCCGCACTCGAACGATCCTTTCCCTTTGTTGCATTTTGGGCTGTTCATCTCGGCCCTTGCTTGACAGTTACAGCTGCACTGGGGATGAATGTCCATTTCCAGCGTGTCACTGAGCCCAACTGGCTTTATCACGATGTGCCTACTGCTTTTTTCACAGGAGGAGAGACTCACAGTCACGTTGAAAGACACCTGGAAGAGAAAACTGTGGCTGTCCAGAGCTGCAGCGCACGTAGCTCTGCAGAGTGCTCTGGAAGCACGTGCAGAGGACAGAACAAGAGGGTTGTGGATACCGCCTGCTTTTTTGTAACTTGTGTGGAGGAAAATTAGTTAATGAAGAGCAAATTTACTACCTTGGTGTCCCAAATTCTCTGGACTTCATGTCTTTTGAGAATTTGTTCTTCACTTACTGTGTCTCCCACTTTCACATGAGAGCATTTCCTCTGATGCGGAAAAAAGGTCCCATTGTTACAGATGGCTGTGAAAGAGAGGTTAAGCCCTTCTGTCTCTCCTGAGATCTCCAGCTCCACCTCCGACCTCAGCTCCTTAAAGGAAAAAGGCATGAGATGAATGGAGTGAGAACACTGCCAAACGCTGCTAGCGTTCTGCGTCTGTGTAAGGTGGACTGTAACTTATCTCA
The DNA here is from genome assembly GCF_000710305.1 of Buceros rhinoceros silvestris. Classification (NCBI taxonomy): domain Eukaryota; kingdom Metazoa; phylum Chordata; class Aves; order Bucerotiformes; family Bucerotidae; genus Buceros; species Buceros rhinoceros. Next base: position 8,903 of record NW_010428740.1, on the reverse strand, counting down.
ACTTACACAGGAGTAAATTCATGGGTTTGACACATTATTTACAGACTTCTCTATCGCAGGAAAAATGGGGAAAGAGCAAAACAAAGCAAGTGCCAACAGAAATGGCTTTCAGTGCAAAGCCATGGTGGTATCAGTTTAATATCCGCAATCACGGGGCTTATTTCCTGCCCTTGCAGGAGAATAAATTCAATGTTTTATTAAATCATCTTTCATCACTAAGTGCTCTGCTGACTGATACAGGCTTTTCTTTAGCTCTGGTCTTACTGAGGAATGGGTTTGTGTCCCTGATTGCTTTGGTAGCGCTTGGCTTTTCCTGATTAGCCAGCCTATGTCAATATTGCTCCCTCTTTATCTCTCCTGGTAGAATAAATGTCACAGGCTCTCTCACTGCAGGGCAAGCTCCAAGCTCAGGTTTGCCTCAGTGCGAGGTGTCCACAAGTTAGCATGATGTTTCCAGGGCCAGAGCCAGAGTTGAGCCCCACAGTGAGCTTGCACAGCTGGGAGCTCGCGCCCTTCCTTTCCTTTCTCGATGGAAATTTCTGCTTCATCAGCTGTTGGTGCTATTTCAAGTTGTGTTCAACAATGTTCTCATTTCTTAAATCAATTTGTTCAATCAAACTTTCATTTCTTAAGTGAAAAACTTACTTAGTGACCTCTCTCATACCAGGATTTTATATTTAAGTCTTTAAAATGTTAGTATTTTTTTTACAGCAACTTGCTTACACAACTAAACCTTAATCCAAAGCCAGACTGTGGGGGAATTCCCTATGACTTCATTGGACCATGGATCCAGTAAATGGAAATTTTTGAAAAGTACCTTAGCAATTGCCAAGAAAATGTCTCACTGACCTGGCTTTGTGCTCTTGAGAGCTTAATTGCTTTAAAAATACTCTCTGCACTTCAGTCAGAGCATGAGGAGCTCGCTGACCTTACTTCAGTGAGTCATTCTAGTAAAGGCATCAGCATGACTCACCAGAGTAAAGTTCCGGTGGGGTAAAACAAGTTAAAAGTGGAATAGGTATAAACCTGCATAGACAACAACTCCCTGTCCTTTGTGCATGCCTTGGAAATTTGTCTCAGGGGTGTGTTTGGTGGGAGTTTTTTAATGTCCTTTCATTTGGAAAACCTTGTCCGTAAACCAAGGCAATGCATACCATGCAAGACACATTCATGTAATACCCAGAGTTCTTTCCAGCACACAGCCAGAGAAGTAAAACTGTGCCCTGGGCATCAGGTTGGTGAAGTTGGTAACTCTGGATACATCCAATTTTCCCTTCATGTGTGTTTTAGAAATAGGTGCTGTATGTTGCTATTGAAACAATGCAGAGAGTCCTAGAAAACAATTTGTTTGCAATGGACAGTCTCAAAAGGACCAAATATAGCAAATCTCAGGCTAAAACTGTGAACGTTGGTATGTGCTAATGTTACAGGAGATATCACCAAACAGCCCTTCTTCCATCAGCTGCAAAACTACAAGGCTCAAGTAGAGTGCAACTGTGAGAGAAAATTAAACGCTGCTAAACACCAAGTCGTAATACTTTGAATCCTGGTGTCTGTTCTGGGTCATTTGAACATGGGACACACCTTGCTGTTGTGAGAGGTCAAAATACGAACCTTACACCACTGAAAATGAATGCATAAACTGTGTCAGACTCCGGTTTATTATATCTTAATATCTGTGAGGACTTCTGATGGTGTTTTAAATCTACTAGGTCGCCTGGTGGTAGTTTGGGGGTAAATAGCACACAGTTTAGTGAGCTTTAAGCCATACACAGAGAAACATTCGCAGTTCAAAAAACTTTTGTAATGAAGCAACAGACAAAGCGGCGTTACAAACTTGTGCCCTTGTGTTATCCTTCCTTTTTTAATATTTGGTCTTATTTTCCTGTAAAGGAAAAGACCAGGCACTGAAGAAAAAAAAGAGGGGGAATTTTCCTGAAATGACTTTAATCTGGACATTTCTGGACATTTTCTGGAATGACTTTAATCAAACAGGCTGATATCTGTCACAATGCATTTTAGCCTACAGCTCTGCAGTACGAAGCTATGCAGAATTCAATTTTAAACAAAGCAGGCAGATATATGCTTACAGAAGAAAATGAATCATACTTGGAAAGAATATGAGAACTCCATGCAACAAATATTTTGACAGCTCAGACCTTCTTAACTTGCTTACTTCCTCTTTGAAGCTTTTAGATAGCACACGTGGTGAATGGTATTAGCAAACCTTGTGTTTGTACATCAAGGAAAGACTCAAAAGCACTTTAAATGCAATAAAAGATTTAGCCTAAATCTACTCTCGGCTGGCAAATAGTTACATACTCATTTCTTGGGGGTAAAGAAACCCTCATTTCCCCCTTGCCAGTCCAAAAAGATTCAGATGTCTTCACTTAGGTAAAATAAGTTGGTTTTCAGTGTTTCCTGCTTGGAAGATTTTCAATCATGAAGCAATAAGATTGTTAACCTTTAAGGTTAAGAGTAATAAAATGGGCTCCGGGAAATTTTGAGGGTGACATGTTGCTACTTGTACACTTTGTACATCTTGAGACCTATGTGAGATTTTCAGAACCTATGAGCAACTCTGGCAAATGGTCCAGACATGCTGCACCTGAATGAGGACATGACGAGATATGGCCCCAAGACAGAAGCAGCAGTCACCTCCCTGCTGTTATGGGAGGGGAGTGAGCACAGAACTCAGAGCTCCTTCCAAACCCTGCCCATGGAACAGCTGAAACTGGGAGCAGACAAAACAACTCAGGAGCTGCACTGAGGTCACCACTGACTGCTCTGGGAGATGATCTGCTCAAAACATGGCCCAGCTAAAAAGCCAACATGTCCTGGGCGTCAACGTCCTGAGCAAGGATGCTAAGGACAAGACAAATGGCATCATTTTGCCTCTTTATAATACCTTTGTGTGCCCTGTCTTGTATACTGCAGGCTCTTCTGGTCTCCACATCTCAGGAAGGATTCACTGGAGTCAGGGAGAGTAAAGATAAAGTCACTGAAAGTCACCAAGGGGATGGAGGAGCAGAGGAGAGATTTGAAAGGCTGGGATTGTCCAATTTGGAGAGAAGATTGCGGGGTGGGGGTGGAAAGTGTCTCAACGATAAAATGTTATGAAATTATGAAGACATGAAGATAAGGTGAATGCAGGGCTGTTACTCACCAAAGCCTGCAACTCCAGAACTAATATACCCTCAGTGAAACTTTAAATCATAGAGAGTAGTTTAAAATGGGAAGAAGAAAAATATATATTGACACAATGCAACGGAGCTCCTTTTTGGCACAGAAGTTAACGGAGATTGAAAGTATTGACAGGTTCAAAAAAGGACATTAGAAAAAAAAACACATAATCAGGGGCAATAGGTACATAAGCAGACACTGAGAGAAAGAGGCAAGGATGCACCTTCCTCCGCCTTTCCGATGTCCCAGCAAGGCAGAAGGTGCCAAGACACTGCAATTAGAGGAAGTGCTGTTCTGCACTTAACACAGTGTTACAGCAACAGCATCAGGACACAGCACGAGGACGATTATTTTATGTTTTTCCATTACTTATTGGACAACAAAATGGTATTTCAGCTTATAAATGAAGGAACCTCTGTCTATACGTTAAGAGTGCCAGCCTCAAGAATTGCTGATAGGAACCAGATGAAACTAACAGCAGGTCAGACTCGAGAAATACTGATGCCACTGGATGTTCAGCAATAGCTTTGCTCATGTAAAGATTTCCCTCCTTATTTATTGCAATTTGCAGACTCCTAAGATCAACCTTGAAGTTCTTTGCTTATTTAATATTCCAAAGGACAGAGAATCTTCTAGTATTTTGTAATTAGTTTAAAAAAATAACAACTCACCGATCGTATTACTTTCGTAAGAATTAGAAGGATTTGGTTTGCCTCCCTATCACCAGGTGATAGGAGGAAGAGCAGAGACAATAAAGGAAGAAACAGAAGCTATTTGCAAAGAGCTATTTACAAAAAGCTATTTGGCATTGTAGCCAACTGGTAGAGCAGGTTTTTAATAAAAAGGGAAGAGAGAAACCTGTGGTATATCAGCATATATGTAAATTAATATATCTTTGAAAAGACATAATAAAAACATTCCCCCAACAGAACAGAACCAGGCAGCCAGGATGCATTTTGCAAACAAAGCTCTGGAGAGCAGCTCTGTGTTTATGTTCCTGTCATCTTCACAGCATTTCTTGGTATTATCTAAACAAATCCATTTCAGCTCCTGCGTTCTGCTTTTTAAAACCTCACAACAGCCTCACAGGGGCAGCATCAAATTGCTCAAACAGAGAAGAGCACTGAGCACAGGACAGTGCTTATTCCCCCAGATATTCCTGCAGAGAAATTGCACATCTGCTCTGGTGACAGCTACTGATGGGAAGAGACCTGAGTCCCTGTCGAGCTACTGAACCGGGAGACCTGAATACCTGTATTAAAGAAGGCTTAAAAGGTGGGGAGAAATACAGGACTGTGAAGAAGGCAAGACAGATGAGACACTGATGTGAACTGAGCATTCCAGCAGAAGTAAGGTTACAGGAATTTTGTTTCTGTGCTCACTTAATCCTCAGAGTGAACAGAACTTTTACTGTTAAGGTCAGCACCTAAGCATAAAAAATTATGGCCTTTTAATCAGTGCATAGAAATCTAATTTTGGAAATATAGACATACAGGAAGAAAACACATTATAACCATCTTACCTGATATGCAGCAATGATCAACTGGAGAATATTTCCAGAATCCTTCTGTAGTCGCCCAACAGTAGCTCCAGGAATAAGCTTTGCATAGTTCTGAAAATACAAAAAATAATTAAAAGCACAAAAAAGACTAGGTGACAAGGAGCTACCATCTGGGAAAAAACCAAAATGTATCAAAGCCAACTAAAATAAATAATGCTGACATTTTCAAGGACCCTTGCAGACTCAGTAACAGATGTCCTACTGAAAATGTCCAATGGAGAAGTGCTAATTTCACTGAACATTAACGGGACATACATTGCTAAATCACCTCTGTGTGCTTGGAAGGTTGATATTGTAGTATTTTTCAGCTCTAATTTTTCAAATTTAGAAGGAAGATATTTTCTATCAACAGTTGTGTTTTCCTCTAATAAAAATAACCAAAAGCAGATGCAGCTGCTCTACTGTTGCTATTCAAGAGTCTTGAACCCTACATGCAGTACCAGCAGTCACTGTTTTATCTTTGCAAGCAACTGAGCATCTTGAGTTCTGATTAGTGAGGGCACAGAAGTGAAGGCGTTTAAACTAAGGGCTAAAAGAGCTTTGAACAAAGGCCCTCAAAAACTGCTGCTGGTTTATGTTTGATGTTACACGCCACACATATCCCAGTGGTCTGTGGCTGTGATCAATCTTATGTTGACTTTATGTTAATAATACAGTGCCAATGTAACAATTTATTTCAGTGATGTTTTCTTTTTTTCCCATTAAATTGAATTGTGACACTAACATGAGATCTAGCAGCTAGATCTGAAATGTGTTCAATTAAAATTTATCTTGTTTGATTATTAACTACATGAACTTCTCTTGCTTGTACCCATGCCTTTGGAAAATAGTAAGTGTTTGTCATTAAAACCCCACATTGTAGCATTCATTTTCTTTTGCAATTTATCATACCAATGATTTTTTTAATTTAAAAAAAAATCCAGAGAGCTATTAATAAACATGCACAATTTAATACCCTTATATCCCTCTTACACTTTACATCTTCAAAAGCCCTGTGATTACTGTATCTATTATGTATGGAATACTTATCATTCATTAGATTTCTACAGTGCTATTGTAAATCAGTGGGATTAACTCATTTTATGTTACAGCTGGTGACTTTGCATTCCTGACTCCTCCTGTGATTAGAGCTCTCTCAAGGATTCTCAGAATATTGAAACTCTGCATTTTGTACTTGTGGACATTTCTGGAGTTAATTATAAGAAAAGGCGATAAACCTAAACCTAACTGCTGAGGTATAGCATCCTGTAATCTGTACCACGCAAGACAAACAGCAGGGATATACTGTTCTAAAGACTTTATCTTTTCTCTTTGAACAAAAATTTTCTGCATGGTGATAAAAGGATGACGTTGCAAGCCCAGTCTAAGTGTGTACCTCCAGTCCATTGGTTAACGCTGCCTTTTAGCAAATATTTCTGTTTAACCATTAACAAGGTGAGGGAGACTGATGCTTTTGGAGTGCTAGTGTTGTAAAGCAGCCAAAGGATGTAATGGAATATAGACTTTTAGCAAATACGCATTACAGGGTGAATTGCCATTTTACAGAGATACTCTGATTCATGTTAGTGAAATCTGACAATTAAATATTTGAGTTCAGTGGGGTTATGTCTAACTTTTAACAGTGTAAATGAGAAAAGAATTTTCATCATAAATAGGGTAGCATGCCAAATTTATAAAAATAATTTAAATTCTGTACAAGGGTGGAGACTGGAGTATCTTTAGTTCAATTTTTCAGCAGTGAAATGCAGTCTGAAACCCCAACTTTCAAGATGTATTCTCCTCTGATATAAAAGAAATAATTTCTCAAAAACAGAGCAATTTCTGTTTCAAAAGAAGTGCTGCTTTGTCATGGTTAGAGAGGGAGTCTTTCCCCTTATCTAAGTTTGAATAAATTTAAAGAATTCTGCTTGAAAACAAATAGTATGAACAACAATAACAACTACTTTGTGAAACCTTAAATACCAGTGTTTTCTTTTATACCAAAATAAGATTTACACAGTTTGTCAATCACAGTTCTTCGTATCATTATTGCAGTATTCGCAGATGCTTTTTGAGTCAATAGCTTTTATAGAACAAAAATATTTATATAGTGTTTTAAGAATTGTATAGAATAAAAAAATTCCCTCCTGCTTTGGTGTTAAGGGTCGAGGGACCGAGGTAACAACTCCTCGAATTCCTTAACGATCCTTAACGACGGTAAGATGCAGTTGAGAATAATGATGCAAAAAGTTAGACAGAAACGAATATATTTTAAAAGTCCTTTTTTAGGGAAAAAAAATCCTTTTTATAGAGTCTCAAATTATCAGGGCTCAGTATAAGGAATTTCTCTCTTGCATTTAATTTTGAGTGGCCTTATAAATGTTTTTGTCTGGCTGTTTGAAGTTCTTGTAGTCCAGGAGAGCATCAGAACTAAACCTTCACCTCCTGATTGCTGTGCAGTAGCTGTTTGGTTTCATGGAAGAATAAAAATTAACACCAGCAATGCTACAAGCATACAAATTATGTACTTGTGCAGTCCTTCATATTTGTGTGTTAGATAATAATACACATAGGTGTTAATGAATAAACTGAAAATTCAGTTGAAAAGGATCAAGAATATGAAGTGACTGAATTATTTTGGGCTAAATTGTTGAGGATTATACAAGGCTAGAAATATACAATATATATTTCACAGTCTGGACAGTGGACATAAGGCTAATGGAATCTATCAATTCTATTTAAAGAGGTGTTTTCTACATCATCACAGTCATTTTAATGTACATTTGTCCGTAAGAGCTGAATTATAAATAGCAATGGTCACTTTAGGGGTCTGATATGATTAGATAGATAGTTAGATAGATATAATTAGATTAGTTCAAGTAGATCTGAGATGAGATATTTGAGGAGAGGCTTTCCACCTCAAAGGAAATAATAAAAATGATTAAGTTCGGGAAGGTTTTCTGAGGGAGATCGCAGAATCTCCTTCACTGAGCTTTTAAAAAGAAGTAAAACACCAAGACAAGGGTGGTTTAGTAGTGGTGCCCAAGGGCCAGTTCAGGGTCCTGTCCCAGCTCTTCCAGGCTGCCTAAGCAGTGGCTGTAACATGAGAATAACTCTGACTGTCTTGTTTTGCTCTTTTTACATTCTTAGGTGTGGATGCCTGGTTATTTACATTTATATTACAAATTTGAATCACACAGCTGAAAAAGTGACACTCTTGTCCCATTTGCAGGTACATATGCTCTTGAAAGTATACTGTAGCATGGAAAAACTACACTGTGAGACTTACATATGATTTTTGTGCTTGCTTTGCCTGATTTTCCATGTCACCTACAGGACAGAAAGCAGACCATAACAGCTACAGCTATTCAAGCAAGTGACAAAAAGCAGTATTAAAAGATGAAAGCAGCAGATAGAATATATTGAATGGGTTTGCTATATACCCTACAAGATAGAAGATAGTAGCTCTTTTATTTTCCTAACAAAGAAAGTAAGAAGAACAAACCATTCCCCAGTTGGGTTGTCAATGGCCTACATTTTTTGTTAGCTGTAAATCTTGGTTTAGTGTTCCCAATGAACAAAGGGTGCCAGCTGATAACTTTGATACTGGTATAACACTGACACAGGGATACTGAAATAGAAAACCCCTGCTAAGAACACTGTTGGCCAACTCTGAGGGTGACCACCAGCAATTTCCAAGGGAAAATATAATGCCATTGGTAAGAGAAGTTTCTCCGAACACAATAAGGCTCTGCAGATCAAAGAGATACTTCCAAACTATCTCCTAGAACAGCCCTTTGTCTTGCAGCTCCCACTAAAATGAGGGAAAATATTTCACTTGTCATTAATTGCGGGCCTATTAAGAAATTCTTCAGCAATAATGAGATTTAGTAGAAGTTTCTTAATGTACAAATTTTAACCAATCTATGCTATGACTATAGAATCCCAGAGCATTTGTAAGTGGATGACTTCTACTGTTACACTTCAGCTCAGTATTCGGTAGCCTTTAAAAAAGCCAGGCAGTCAGTGCTCTAAGATGCAGAGTGTTTCCTCCCTTGTCAAGACTGTAATCTGAGAATCAGTTAATGGAAGATGTGACTCTTGTCGCTTCTGTCAAACACCTGGAGTATTAGTCTTACTCGAAACAGCTCTACAACTAAAATCAGTTGCATAAGGACTG
>NW_010428739.1:30799-49171 GCF_000710305.1 Buceros rhinoceros silvestris | reverse complement strand
CGTGCCACATCTCATCAGAAATTGCTCCCCTCGCCTTCAGATTTAATAAAAATTTACCACTTCGCCAAAAGCCAGCAAGTCAAACAGAGCTTTAAGCGCGGCAGCGCTAGAAATCGCACCCGCAGCCTGGCATTGAGGCTTCCTCCTCCCACCGGAGCTGCAGACACCTCCTAAGAAACCATCCAGGCCTTTCTGGATGCAGGGTGGGTCACCGTGCTCTTCGGGGAGTTGCTACTAGGATGGCTAGAGATGGTCACCAACAGCAGGAAAAAAGGAGCAAAAAAACCCACTGACAGGTTATTTCCCAACGGACACACAGAAACGAGCAGCCTTCCCACTCCCCCCCACCCCGTTGTCTTCTCCAGCACATTAAGCGCACACTCAAACCCCTCTGACAAATGCCACTGAGGGAGGAACTGTGTTTGCTCAGCTCGCTCACCCAATGCTCGCTTTCCCGTGTAACCGTCCAGCACAGGACACCAGGTCACACCTGGCCAGGTCACACTGGGCCTCGCACGGGTGCCGGAGTTGCATAAGAGACACGCTGTTACGTAACAGGAATTGCAGGGCTGCCACGACATTAGGGGCAGCTTCGAACCGTTCTCACACTAATTCATGCACATCTGGCCCACACAATGTCGTAATTGTTCCTTCACAGCAGCTCTGCCACCCCACGCTGCCAGCCCATGGTATAACGTGCGCTGATTTTCCCGCGGTACTTCCCCTTTCATCAGTTGCCAGAGGACGCGTTCTGCTGGTGTGCCAGTTTTTCCCACTCCATTTGCATCAGAAGGATTTGAGAGTAGAATGTTCTGAGTAAAAAAATGCGTAATAACGCTACTGCAGTGCCTGCTCTTTTGGTAAAGCTGAACTCCTCCTCCCGTAAGCGTGACCCTTCTTTACTGCATCCCATTGCGCTGGGTCTCTCCAGCTGCCGAAAGAAACTCCGGCACACACAGAAGGGAATTCTTCCTCTACTTCTGCGGCACATGATACTACAGAGTTTCCTTGATAAGGAAAGAGAGGGGAAGAGAGAGAGGGAGATTGGCTCACAGACCTCGGGCGAGGAAGCGTCGCTGCTGTATTATCACTGTGATACAGTAACGCCTTTCTACTATTAAACAGAACGACAATTCTCTCGGCAGCTGCCGTGGTGGGCAGTGCCCATCCACCGGGACCACGGCAGTAGGAACTCCCTACAAGCAGAGGTTGAACATCTAGTACCAGAAGTATCGTTAGGAATATTCCTGAGGCAACACTGTCCATTTTGCCACAGGACAGACCCAACCTGAGCCTCACCTGCTTTCATTAACAGGGAGTTGTTAATGGTAGATGCAGCCATCCCACACCTCCCACAGTCACCATCTCACATTTAAAGATACACAATGATCATCTCCTGCAGGCAGCAGCCACCGAACCTCACATGCCAAGCAGCTGTGAATGTCCTGTTTGTGGAGCTCTCAGGTATCGTTTTGACCATCACGCATCAAGTGCTGTTATCCCAGTGTCAAAGTGGTTCTCCAAGCACCACATCCTCAGGATGTTTGTTTCCTGAGGAACCTCAGTAACCCTGAGGTTTTGGTCTGACTTTCTTCTCTGGTCTTCCACCTGTAGCAGTGTCTTGGCTTCAAGACGTTTTCTCTCTTGTGCTTAACTATCCCAAACTACAGCACAGTTGAGGCTGGCCAACCTTGTCCAGCACCCCTGCTCAAACAGGACCCCCTAGAGCTGGTTGCCCAGGACCAGCCAGCTTTTGAATATCTCCAGAGAGGGAGACTCCACAACCTCTTTGACGCACTCCCTGCCAGTTGGGTTACGGGGTATGCAGGTGGGTTATCTTGTAGTCCAACACAGAACACTACTCTGCTTTGGATCTTAGATTGGCACTCTCCCCGTCCACATGCTCAGGTATGTTAGACTTTTCTTCTGTTACCCTTGATGCATCAAACTGCTCCTCTGGCTGCTGCTGTAGAGACTCACACTGCCAATGAAGAGGAGACAAAGTGAGCAGAACTGCAGTAATTCTTTAACAAGACCCCAGGAGAAAACGCCTCCAGGACAGCCTCAGGACTCCAGGCCAGTCACCCACTTGCCATCACCACTGTTATTCAGGAGTGGGCGTCCTACTTCTCAGACACTGTCACCAAAACCTTCACCTTCTTTTCAAATCACTGGCCTTCTAAGCTGAGATTCTGTGTTCTGATCCCTGAATGCTCTTCCAAACCACCTAAGGGAATCTTGGTCTGAAAAATCAAGCCAGCTCAACCTGACAACAAATGCTTACCTCGCTGCACTGACACATCAACACACCCTTGTCACAACAACAGCAAGACAAAAGAGTGAAGTATGGAGAAACATGCATAGGGAAGGTTCTGTACTCGAGACACAGATGATAAACAAACCTGCATCTGTCCTACTTCAACAGGTCCTGAAGACCCTTCTACCACTTTTCCCCTCACTTCTTCCTTCCAAGGTCACCTTCAATTGAATAGCACCTCATTCCATCCCATTCGCCAAGAGCAGCATCTCAGGGGCTTCATCTTCCATTCCACACCCCCCAAGGATGATTTTTCCCTTTTCCTTACCTCCCCTCTGTCACAGCAGACTGACACAGCTGAAGTAAGAAGCAGCACAATCCTCTCTCTGCTGCAAAACCAGATGCTTCCACAGTTTCCCAAATAAGCCCACTCTCTGTTATTTTACAGGTAAACTTTTTGCCCAGGGAAAGTAAAAACAAACCAACCCACCAAGACAAACAAACCCCCACACACCTGTTTCTCATCAAAACTAGATAATGCCATTCTTTTTTTCCCCCAAAACAACAACAGCCAGCTGAGATCCACCACATCAGTCTCCAGTCTGGTGGACTCACAGTCAAGAATGAAACGTGGTTCCTCCTGTAATAGACAGACAAAATATTTCTACCACAGCTGCTCAGACAGCATTTGCCAAGCCCATTATTTTTTGAGCAGAACAGCTATGAATGTGTTTGTGATCCTCAGGGCTGTTTCTTAGACTTCGGGGGAAATACCTTTCCAAGCTATGATGTAATTTTTGCAAATATTCTGCTATGGTATCAAGGGGAGGAAGACACGTAACCCCGTGGGAATCAGTTTTTGTGTGTGAACAATTTCACAGCTGTCTCCTGTAAGAAGCCCTTTGAAAGCTCTGGTACATTAAGTACTCAGATCATCCAGAGAGAGACACAATATAATCGCCGAGATCCAGTTTTAGGGAGAGCTCTGTAACCTTTAATGATTCACATGATGATGTTTTCACTTGACCTTAACAAACAATCAAATAATTTGCTCCTTTTTGAATAAGGAGGTCAAAAGACGTTTCCTCGGCAACGTTCTATTAATTTTGCAAAATATCATATAAATCTCAATCAACAATAGCTGAGATAAAGCTTTTTACTTTGTTTTGTTCATTTTTAGATTCATATTCCTGGCGTTCATGCTATTTGTAGATCAATGAAAGAAAGAGCAGGTCAGGAGTCAATAGCAGTTATGCCAATCTGTGTTGCTCTAGAGACCGGACTCTTTCATCTCAATCACCTCCACCTCCTCCCAAGTCTGGGAAGCTTGCAGGAAAAAAAGAAAGAAAAGGAAATAATTCTTACACCAGATGTGTATGCACATAGAAAAAATTATTTCCATGGAGGGAAGACAGAAACGATTCCCCTTAGCCAGCCTACTAGGAACTACTTTTGGCTCCTTCAGCGCACCGGGTTCATCTGGAGGAGTTGGGTACTTCGGGCACAGCTGTGGTAAGGCCAGGGGATATTTCTTGCAAATCAAGTGCGTGTTTGTGTTTAGAGCCATTTAGAAAAGCTAAATTTATTTGTTGTTTGCAAGTATTCGCTTAACAGTTGGCACAAATATTCAAGGCTGATTCACAAACTTCACACTTGGCTTTTTGCTTCGTCTCCTTCTGCGTGCTTAACTCTCCTCTAACTGCTCCTTCAGGCTAGCCACGAAATACGGAGTTGAATTACTGAGATAAGCTCCAGGACAATTGGTACTTTTGATCTGTATCACACAGCTGGCATTCGGCATGGGAAGAGACGCGCAGCGACGCACCCAGCACACCCATGGGACGTGTCCTGTCCTGCCTGGACCCAGGTGCAGGACTTTGGTGGCAGCTCCTCTCGCTGCCACAGTGGTTGGTTGTTGGACTGCTGTTCTTCAGTTTTAGTTATGTTCTGCTTAATTCCTGATCATGCCAAGTTCTAGATCGTTCCATTTTTCTGTGTGCTTTGGACAGCGCTCACCAGCCGCTGTGTCAGAGGTGGGCAAGGAGCTGGCTCCACTTTCAGGTGTTTTGTCACTGGTTGGAAGTGTGCCCGTCTTATTTCCAGTTCCCAACCACATCCAGGGCAGCAGCACTTTCAAGGTGCATTTCCTCTTCTAAAACAACACACGAAGACACTCAGCCCTGCAATTTTTTTAATGGCTCTAATCAAAATCTTTTTACAGAGCTCTGTGAGAATCAAATGGGCAATTTCCCCGTATGCATTTGTTTGCTTTTGTGATACGTATCTCTGAAAGCCTTCAAGTAGTTCCATGGAGTTGCCAAATGACTTCGGTTAGCATCATCCACAATGTCTGAATTGCAACCTCAGGTCTGTCCCTGATCAGAAAAACTTTGTTTCTGCTTCCTCAACAGACGATAGAAATTTTAAATTTGGGAGGGGGAAGGACATATTGGATGACAGGGGGCGGATGGGACACATCAATATAAAAAAAGGACAAAAACCTCCTACACCAAATTTTTAAAGTCACATTTTGTGTCCAAATTGCCCAAAACTATGGAATTTTTAAGCATTTTTACAATGCCTAAAGAACAGTAAAAACCTAGAGGTAACGAATAAAGCATTCCCGGAGGTAAAACCAGTTTTTAAATTTTAATTGCGAATCTTCAAGAAGAAAATAGGAAAAAAAAAGGAAAAATTTCTATTAGCTTCAGAATTCTCAGCTAATTAACATTCTCGGGTAATCTTGTGCAATAAATCTGCTTTTTGCTTTTCCCTCCTGTAGCAAAAACACTGCATAAATAAGGACGACACTTTATTACTCTGCCATAGTGCGAACCCTTCCAAGAAGCACCCAGTCATTGCTCAACATTCTTAAAAAATGTCTCAAGCTGCTGGAAATTTGAACAAACAACCCAAGGCACCCAAATAATTGTCAGCTTTAGTTTTCAAAGAGCAATTCCTGATGTTTCCGCAGAAAAGAGTCCACCTAGATCAGCCCCACTGCTTCATCCATTACAGTGAGAAAAGGCTTCACAAAATGCATTCCTGGAAAATTTCGGTGTGTGTGCAGGTAAGTCAAGGAAGGGATCAATCTCACAAAATTAAAGATTCTGTATGTCTCCTTCCCAGCATCTACTTTTATTTTTTAAATCTTTGGTACATGAAAAACAGAAAGTGATTTTATCAACTACTGAAATCAAGAGAAATTTCCTTTGAAACAAGTCAATCTCTTTCAGAGATAACTGAAGACTTCACGGCACCATGGCGGGTTTTTTGCTAACAGGATGGGAAGCACGCGCTGAAATCCCCATAAAAAGCATTCTCCATTTTCTCCATGTTCTATTATGTGACTGAGTACAGCAGTGCTCAGAAAAAGACATCATTTCCCGTGCTTCAAACAGTCAGGAGGGTCCCGATGTGCTGACGTTCCAGCTAGCAGCTAGGAGCTGTAAGACAGTAGCTCTATTAGCAGCAGAACAAATGGACACTAATTTCCAGATTTGAATCATCGCCTTATCTGCACATTTCAATCGACAGAACAAACTCAGCCCATATTGGACATTAGAAAATGCGTATAATAAAGAATTCTCCGGAGTGAATCCACGGGTACTTGTTTATAAAACACGAGCTCTAATTGCACCTTTCTGAGTCATGAGGCATCTGTAACGTCACTTCTCTGGATTCTCTCATGTCTGAGAAGCCTTGACTTGTGCTGTATCCCCTCTCCACGATGGACAGACACCACATGTGCAGCAATAGACACGGAAAGCCATCAGGCAGAAGTCATCTCCATCTTATCTCTGTCATTTGAGCACGAAGACTCAATGGGGCGGGGTGGGGGAGAACAGAAAGGTGGAACAAATTCTTCTTCAGCATCTACAGAGGCATCAGGAGGAGCAGAACTGACCCAGCACCTCCTAAATCAGCTTTCTGAACCCAAGAGAAGTGTGGAAACACTCCACTTATGCAAGATACTCCTTCTGAAACCTGGACCTTTCTGCCTGGCAGAACACACGTGTGTCTTTAGGCTCTTGGTTGGCTTAACCAACCCTCCGTGGGATAAGGCTGCGCACGGTACAAGGCTATCAATAAAATTTTAGTCATATGTGGGTGAATGAAAACATTTTCTTCACCATATGGTACGCTATGGAAATAATTGCCAAATGACAGAAGCTCGCTAATATTGATGCCAAATACATAGATAATACTGTCAACTTGTGCTCAGCCTACGTTCGCCTATTTTAAGACATACAAGTGAGTGCAGTTTGAAAACATCCACAAGAAGCTTCAGACTGAAGAACTCTGCAAAGACACCAATTCCCAATGCACACAGAAAGTGTTGGGGGTTTTATTTGTTCAAAACTCTTTGATTCACGGGGGTAAAGAGCAGAGTTTGCTATGCAAAAAGGTGCCTTTGAACAAACTTCAGAAGAAAGGGTGACAGGACACAAGCATCCTGCCTTACTAGAAAAACCATCTTCTTGTGGCTACTATTCTCCAGTAGGAAGTACCCTCCTCCTAGGAGATGAGCAGAGGAGGGAAGCTGGAGTTTGTGCTGCAGCAATTTGCAGCTCTCCACGCCATAGAACAGCGCGGTGCAGTGCTTATAAACAAAACACTGTTGGAGCGTTACAAAAGTGCACAAACAGTTTTTCAAGCATCCTTGCTGCAAACCTGAGGCCATTTGATGAGCTGCAGGATTAGATCAGCAGAGTATTTCAAACTTATAAACCCAACCGCCGCTATTCCTTTGCTATTTTTCAGACTGGAGATGTGCAGAACAGTCATTACTGAAACTATCGGGTTTTAAATCACTTTTCCTATCCAAGACATTCGTATTTTACAATGGCTTGTATGTGGCTCTCTGCCTGTTGCAGTCAGAGTTTATAACCTGGGCAAGACAGGGTGTGCTGCGTGCCAGAACTTAACAAGTGTGGACAATCTGTGAATCAATGCTCAGCAGCCCAGACCATCCTTTCGTGTCAGGATTTCATTTATTCATCAGGGAGCAGCTTGTCTAAATAACCTCTGACATTGCACGCAAATGTTTCGGCTTTGGGAGAAAAGCACCGCACGCTCACGTCCCTGGCAGGATGGCAGGACGGGGACGGTGTCTGCAGAGCTGGGGGGGGTGGGTCAGGAGAGTCAGGACATGCTCCTTTTCTGGCCTGACCAAGGACCCTGCCATGGACCTGACGGCAGGGCAGAAAGCCTCCACCAGTATGACAATAATGAACCCTAGCCTCATTATTGCAGTAAGGGGACCCCACACCCTATTTTATGACCAACAAAAGAAAGAAAATAATTTTTAAAAAGAAATTTTTTTTCTACCCCAGAGTATGACTCACACTTTCTTTTGTGACAGTCACCTCCAGTCTAATGCTGTGGGGTGTCTTTTTTTTTCCTTTTAAAAGCATACTAGAAGTACACAGTGATTGTCTGTAAATAAGACCTCGTCACATTCAAATTGCTCATCTAAAATCACTATTCTTTAATTCTTTAGGCTAATCAAATCAGATTCTTCCAGTCTATGCTCACACTCCACCAGGCATTCTTGTAGATACCTTATGGAACATCTCCAGCTGCTTGGCAATGCTTATGGCCCCTGCTAGCTTGGGGTCACTCCACTGCCTCTTGCTCTGCCACCAAGACCTCTGCAAGCTCATACTCCCGAGCTACCCAACCTGAGCTCAGACATGGGCCCGTCCTGAGCAGCAGATTGCACTGGATGCCCTGGAAAGGTTCCTCTGAGCTACCATCCTTCCATGTTTTAACACCCAGACCAGTACCACCGCAAGGCAGACCCCAGCGCTGCAGCACATCCCCAGAGCCTCGTGCCATCCCCACAGTGACCACCAGCAACTGCGCTGAACACATTTTCTGTACCATCCCACATCCTCTCTGGAGTAGCATTGTCACCCAGCTTTTGAAATAGCTTTCTTTAC
Organism: Buceros rhinoceros silvestris; assembly: GCF_000710305.1. Lineage (NCBI taxonomy): Eukaryota > Metazoa > Chordata > Aves > Bucerotiformes > Bucerotidae > Buceros > Buceros rhinoceros. Next base: position 40,969 of record NW_010428739.1, on the reverse strand, counting down.
AGAAATGTTTTGCAGGAAAATACCAAGCTTCCTAAAATCAACTAGGTTTCCATAATGTCTGTCTCATTTACAAGATCTGTTATCCTGTAGCAAAAGGAGAAGCAATAGGATATGAAAAGGGTTTTTAAGAGGTAGGAGGACTTTTTTTTGTATGCAGTGCACCGGATGGAGGATATGCAGACCACTGATCACAGGATATCAAATGAACCAACCCGATAAAATGATTAATGCGCTGACTTCATGTTATCCTACTCTGTTCTCTATTTGATTTACATGTATAATTTAGTTTACTCATTTAATCTTGTTAATAAAATACCAGATTGGAAGTCTGTGTGGACTGCATGTTTTCTCCCCAGGTGTTAAGATTAAAAACCCGAGGAATCTCCAGATAGTGACTTTGTAAATCTCTGAGCGATGGTACAAAGAGATGCCCTATAGCACTTCTATAATTGACGCTGGAATCACAGCCCTGCTGGAGTCTATAGGAAACAGTATTTGCATATCACTCATTTCTCCTGACTGACAACAGGGGTTTCGGAATATGCGAGAAGGGGCTGTGGCGGAGATAAACCAGCCATTGGAAAGGCTCATCGCCTTCCTGAAAAATCAGTCTCCACTTCTCACAGGGCTGTTAAGTGAAAACGCACCTGCACCCTTCGGGTTCAATGACAGGAATAGAGTTAAGACATTATTAGGAAAAAACACACGAATAAAACAATGAGAATAAAGTCCACTTTGACCACGTTTATGGTCGAGAATGTAAATGGAATTTCACGGTCACATTAGCAGAGACCAATTAACCTTCTGAGTATTAAAGAATTTGTACGAGAAGTGATGGAACAAACAGAGCCACAAACTAACTGCTACGAGACCAACTCATCTCAGCAATCTGAGGCAATCAGTATGTCCCATACATTGAATATTCACACCGTGTCCTCAGTGTGGCAGTTCAAAAAGATATCGTGGCCGTCAAATAAATTTAAATAACTGCGAGAAATGAGCCACGATCTACTACGGTACGGTAGACTTTCAAAGTAAGCTTAATTCACCCCAAAGAGCATGTCCTTCCAGCGCACATCGTTTGCACTGCTCATACAGCTCTTGGCTGCAGCTTCGCACTTATGCACATGAACACACGCCTCGTGCTGAGAGATTCCAAAGACGTAACCCTAACTAATTTTCTTCCAATATAAGCTGGAGGCTGCTGCTGAAGGTGCTGTAGATAAAGCAGTCTGTTGGAAAAACCTGAATTTTTAAAAGAAGCTATTCAACATCAATTGAATTTAATAATGTTTAGGTATTCCAAAAAGCCCTCAAAGGTCTCCTCTATAACATCTACCAGTGGAACAGACTCACCTGCACATTCTTAAAGAGCAAATCTAAATTCCAGATCAGAGGAACTTGGAAAGGCTGAGTCAGGTATTGCGGTCTTAAAAGTGAAATCTCTGTTGACTTATCTAAATTTTTAAAATTACTGTTTTCTCAGAGAGAAATGTCTATAAGATGCCTGACCACGGAACTTCAAAGCGTTTTACATCAAGGATAAACCTATTTAAGCTCTAGCATATTATTTAATCCTGTGGTTTTTTTTTTAAGGGAATGAGGCTTATGTCACCAGATACGTTTGTATTTGTGTGCCTATCCACCGTGAACGGCTTTGAAACTGCCTGACTGATTTCAATCAGATTTGACATAAAGACAAAGGTCTAAATGATAATATATTCCTACCAACATCATGAAACTAAGTAACCAGAGACACTCTATTAGTGTTCCACCTGAGAGACAAAATGCAACATGAGCTTATCCTTTATCAGACGCCAAGAATTCAGTCTGGAACTGCAAAGTCACAGGAAACCGGGCTGGCCTACAAAGAAATTAAATCTTGATTTAAAATGAACACACCAAACTTGTATGCCGGAGAATCTAAGATGCCCCAGCGCAAGTCACTCCTATGGGAAACGTCAAATGTTATTGTAATTTTGCCAGGACACCTTTGCTGCTGCTGTTACTCCTGGCACATCACGCACGAAAGGATCGTGACACTGTCAGAAACCTTCCCCACATAGGTGCCGGTAGGCTATCCTCAACTCTTCACTTTACCTTTAGGCTTACAATTGTAAAGGTGTGTTTTTCAGACCTTGAACCATTCTTTGACATCAGTTTTCTTAAATCTTTCCAAATTTTTGGTATCTCTTTTGAAGTATAAAACCCCAGAACAGGGCACAGCAACCGGTGCAACAGCAGCAGCCTCGGTACTGCTGCGGTACCTCACGGGGCTTTGTGTTTCCCACCCAGACAAACAAAGAAAGGATAACTTCAGGTACACAACCAGCAGAAACTTTCTTTTCTTATAGGGATATTCAAATCCAATATTCCCTTAACTGTTCGGCTCTAAGGAAGAATTAATGGCTTTTGTGACCAGTGTTTTAGAAAGCATCACAATAGGACAATGAACTCACAGCATAAACAGTGAACTCTGACAAGTAAGTGAACCAAGTCTAGTCAACAATAAATCACGACAGTGATGGCGATGGTAAGCTTTAAGCCGTAATATAGGTTTTTTGGTGTATAGGCAGAGACATTCTGTGCACAAGGTTGAAATGTTTGAGCCTGACGGATCCACAAGAGAAGAGCTATTTCAAACAAAGTAAAAATGATTATTATAAGTAATCCAGGACACAATTTTGATGCTTAATTGAAATCCTAGAACTGATTGTGGCTCATCTGTGTACATAGAAAGGCAGAAGAATGAGCAACCACAATGAATGCCTGGGGCATATGACCCCTCCAGGAAACAAACCACAGAAGATGGATGAAAAGTGGGTTTGCCTGGAGCAAAAACTGGTAATTGATGTTCAAATTCTCATCATTTGTTAGTAATTAGTCATAGCAGTTTGAAATAATACCTCTACTACAAAAGTAATGACGTGCCATTCACAGACAATCCCCAGAGGTTCTGGTGTACCAGAAGTATGGGCGTCCGAGTGGTCCCTCTAAATAGGAACCTTAGAAACTAAAATAAATACATCACGCCACTAAATAACGCCACCAAAATGATTTAACTTGCAAAACCAGGAAAATAACAAGTTTCAATGGAAACACATAAAGAAGTTAACAGCACCGACTGGTAAAAGAGGGAGGTTGCAAATCCCCTGCCTCAACCCACGGCCACATAAAACAAAATGCCACAACAGGTTTCCCTTCCTCAAAGAAAGATCACGATGTGCAAATGGATGTTTGTTATGAGGCCTCACAAGAGGTGAGCCTCTGCCACACCTACATTTTAATTAACACAAAATCCCTTTTGCAGTTCCAAAAAACCTGTTGGAAAAGCCCTGTTCATTCCCGCTATGAAGGTACACCCATTGTCCTTGGGTTCTCTGTCTCTGTCCCTTCCCTTTTCACAGCTCTGCTATGAGTCAAGCTGTTTCCTCTCTATCTTCTTAAAAGGTAACAAAAGTAAAATCAAAAAAGGTGATCATCACAAAAGAGTAAATTTCATTTTTCTACAGGAATGATCTGCCGCATGACCGCACCATGGCACTTCTACCCAGCCAAAGGGACGCTTCTCTGGAGTAACTCCAATTCAGTAACTTCATTCTGTGCAACTACCAAGGAGTAACATGACCTTTCCTCGGGGCACGTTTTCAGAGGACTATATTTTCAGGTGGAGCAACCTCTTAACAAGCCCAGAAGACACTGTACTGAAAACAGCTCCATTCGCAGCATGCCACTGGTCTGCAGCAGGAGGCTGCGTCAAGCCTGGGCTGGAGCTTCCAGAGAGCTGCTGGCTCCAGCAGAGCCCAGAGGGGTTCAGTAACACAACCACAGCTTACATCAGGCACACAGCCCGCAATGTTTTCTCGTAATGCAGAGATAGAAAAGCGTTCCCTGGAAGGATCGCCAGTGCTCCGCTCCTGCTGTGCAGTGATTATACATTACTGAAATATGTTGTTTCTAAGAAAGTAAAAGAAGTCTCCTTACAGCAGCGCCAGTCGAGGTGATCGTTGTCTCCTTTCAGGTGGCACAAGAAGTGAAGCAGAGGACAGCAGTCCTGCTGGAGCCAGCAGCCGATCTGTCCTGCTTCGCCATGAGGCTGCACGTGTTTTGCCATTATCCATCCCATTCTGCAGCTTCCCAGTGTGACTCTGCCAGTCTGTCAGACAGCGGTCCGCTGGCAGATTTGTTGTTCTTGCGTCATCCACACGAGTAACAACACCCCACCTGCATGGGCCAGGAAGGACCAGCTCTCACTGCCTTTTCATTATCTGTGCAATCCACGGACAAGCCGGGATGGAAAGTTCCAGTCCACCAGCATCTCCCATGCTGCAGACACACACAGAGTGCCAGACCTTACCAGGAACACGACCTTACCAATGCACAAACTTGCTTGTGCCTAGAGGTGGTGGCCATCGATAGCCTCTCCAATGAGGGGTCACAGGGAGCACCATGTGTCCCACTGAGAACAGGAGTCCCTCCTTAGAGCCAGGAAATTAAAGACATCCTCTGAATGCTTCTCCCTTTGCTCAACGGTAGGGTCGCTTGTTACATCCCCCACTACGTTATCCTCAAAGGTGGGTGAATGATTAGACCAGGAAAGGAATATTGAAGCAATTCTTGATTTCAAACACACTGGGACATCTAGGAAAAAAATACAGCCTATTAGTACGGTAGGCATAAGGGCTGTATCTGTAGTGTTTATTGAAAGCAAAAGCAAAAAAAGGCTGCATTTCAACAGAAACTGCTTGAGAAAACAATGTAAACAGACATACTATTGCACTAATATTTCTTCAGAAGTTTTCCTAAGCACCTCAGTTTCTGATCTATACAAGTTTATTTCAGTTTTTAGACAAACCTTTTTTTATTTGTGTTCTCCTCCATTCCCTCCTGACGCACGTTTACTTTTGCTCGTATTTTCACGTGTACTTGAAGACAGCTGCAATTTTTAAGTTTCTGTCTAAGTCATATCAGCAGCATGGAGCAGGAAATGTTTTCAAAGTTTTTTTTCAGTGTGTGGAAATCAAGAAGGGAGAAAGAAGTCTGTTATCCAGGGCTCTTGAAGAAGCCTTTGTAATACAGCTATATTTACAGAGGCAACTACCATGAGAATACAGACCCCAAACTGACCAGAAATATAACGTATGCTATTTTGTTGCTTTGCTTTTATGGTGCTTCAAGAAAACATTATCTTTTACCCCTCAAAATCAGTTCCAATCACTTCTGAAACTTATCATTAAATAAATTCTGGGGAAAAAAAATCAAATCAGAGAGAGAAGTATACTTGTAGCTGTAGGGTCATTGTGTTTTCCTGTATTGAACTGACAAAACTTCACCCACAGCCTGTGCTAAAGCCTTCCAGCAAGCAGACACACAGAAGGGGTGGTTGATTTGCATGGCAAGTTTAAGCAGCGTACGTAAAAATAGCTCTGGTTTCGGTGCACAACCAAGAGATGAGCAAGAGGAGGACTTCAGGTGAACATTGCAGCACCCGCTGAAGAGCCATCGGCTATCCAGTCCTGTGACAAACGGAAATTCTTCAACGAGGAGTGTCTGTTCACTTCATCCTAGAACAATTTAACCTTTGGTGCGTTATGATGAAAGGGAGTCTTGCTTCTACTCGCTGAGACAGAAACTGCCAAAGGGGAAAGGAAAGCTCCTCCCTTGCTGGCCTGAGTCCCGCTGAAAGAAGAGCACGTGGCAGGCATGCTACAGGAGGAAGAGGAGGAGTCGGACACCTTCCACCGTGTTTTCATCTGACAAGCGAAGCGCACCCCCGCACCCCCACCCCCAAATGAAGCTTGAATTCATCATTATAAAGAATATGAGAGCTGTAAACTCTCCAAGTACCACTGCTGCCCACAGGTGGTTCTCCAGGTCTGGAAATCAGAAAAGCCTTGCTGAGTTTAGTCACAACAGGCTGAAGCGCCAAAGTCTTGACTTCATACACGCAGTGGTTTATTTAGCAGGTGAGCGGTGGAGCTGGTATTTGTGCAAAGAAAATACTCTTGTCTAAAAAAATCCAAGACATCATTTGACAACTGATCAGTTTTGGTCAAAGAATTCTTTCCCTTAACGAGCGCTGGGGTGATTTGTGTTGGAAGAGCCACAGTATCAAAAAATGAACTCTAATGCAGAATTGTTTAAAGCCAGACTGAAGTGGTGTCACCTGCGGCGACAGGCTGCTTAGCACAGCCCTTCTCTGGACATGCATCCTCAGCTGGGGGTGGGGCCCTTCACACGGCAGCAGCTCTGTACAGCACTGTACACCTTCAGCGGGAAACGCGATAACCCTGCCCTGAGCTACTGAAAAAGGCACATTCCTGTTCCATTGCTGTGCTTGCGGTGGCTGGAAGGAAGATCAGACAGGCTACCAAGATTTGTTCCAGGCCTTTGGAAGACTCTGAAAAGCATGAAAATCTTGACAATTTAGCAGCCTTTACTTAACTTTTCATGGACTACTTCATTTATTAGAAGGAACAATGCCTAAAATTTCAGCAATAGCTGATGGAATAGCTCCCAGGAGCAGACAAAGCCTGTGTCACAAACATTATCCCACGTGTGACATCAGATGGATAAAGAGCAGCATGCCTCCAGAGTGGACCGAGCATTCAAGGCAACTTTAGAACCAAACTTCCTCCCTGTAACTCTGCCACAGGCACCGTGAAAGACATTGCATCCAGGAATTTTGAATAGACAAGAGTGAAGTTTAAAGCAACCAGGTAGTTTCACGCAGCCTCCAAAGCATTGAACATTTAAAGCAGCAGCTTTAAGGAAGGCCACGAGACAGCTCGTTAGAGAGCTGCGTTTCAGCCCTTCTCTGGAGTGGCGTCTCCTTTGGCAAAGGACTGTCTGCTGTCGCTCAGGGACAGCAGTCCAATAGCTCAGAATACTCTGCTCTCCTGCTGGCGACCACCCTTCAGCCCAAGTTATGAGCTCCTGAACAGTCAGAGTAGACAGCATGAATTTAGGGGAAAGTCAGACTTAAATGAGTTTGAGCAAAGCTCAGTTGGCTGCAGTGGAAAAAGTTTGCTGGTAACTTCTGGGTTTTTACCTGTGTGGGACTGTTAGCACTTGCTGGGCAGTTCTCTGAAATGGTGCGGGTTTGTGTTTCAAGAAAACAACAAGCTGCTTCCAGACCCTGCCAGAGGACCAACACCGGTGGCATTCCTTCCGCCCTGGTTTGCTCCTGCTGGTGTTTCCAGGGAAAGCAGCAAATGCCCCGTGCCCAATTTCCACGCCCAGGTCTACAGCTGCTTTACTCCCTCTCTCAAGAAGTGCAATGCTCAGAGTATCTCGCGTACAGAGACTCTGTGGTGTGAAAAGGTCTCCAACATGCCCCTTCTCCAGGGACGCTTCTGGCCTTGCTGCAGGAAGGCTGCACCTCACCGTCTCTAGCCGCAGGATCCTGCCGCGTGCGAACGCAAGCAGGAGAGGGGTTTGCAGTTCACATTCTGGAAACGACTCACTCAAAATAAGCAAATCAATCACATATAATTAAGCTGTCAACCCTTAATTCAGGGTGTTGCACTACTTGTAAAAAAGCAGATATAAATACCAAAGCAAAGTGACAGGAATAAAAAAGAGAGGTCTGTGAGTGAGGTTTGTGGCCACAGAAAGCCAAGACCTCTCACTTTCCTCATTGTTCCAGTTAAAAACCAAAATTCAGTTGTTTAATATTTCAGCTGAATAAGTCTCAAGTGTATTTGATATGAGACATTTAACTCCACCATTTGTGGATACATAGAGCAACATAGTCACTGCAATACACACAAAACACTAAACCCACCTACGAGCAGCAGCAGCCAGGGTTACAGGCACACAAAAAATACAATCCTTTTTCTGAAGAGTACAGAGGACAAATCGATGGGAGCGATTTACAGAAGGAAAAGGCAGGACCAACAGAAAACAGAAGCAGCTTGTACTTTTATGGGAAATTATTTTTAACAAAAAATGACATTTTGATGGAGATTGTTTGAAATTTTAGTGGCACTTACAGGAAAAATGTAATAATTCCAGTAAAAAAACCCTGGTTGGGACCATCCTTATAAATGCTGATCACATGCACAGCCCCGGTTAGACCGTGCGGTGTGTACACACTGCCCCGTGTATCACCAGTGCCTTCCAAACACTACGGAAGGCGGTACCGGCTACAGACAGCATTTCCACATGTTCGACACAAGGTTTCCTTTGGCCGATTTCATTTGCCGCAGTTTATCATCTGCCAGCACCAGTGGTATTTTATTTACATAATTTTACTCAGATCCCGATCGGTATTTTTTGCCCATAATCTTAGTTACTAAGCTACATTGTGACCCTGTGAACTGGGTTTTCTCCTGCACGGTCAACACTGTGTTTCGCTGGCTTTACATGCCATCAGTCTGATTTCTCTCCCTGCGCGAGAGCCTTGCCAGAGGTTTTTAAACAGAAAACCCACATTTGTTTGGAAGAGCTTTCTGTAATTCTCACTTTCATTGATTTGAGATGGGCATCAATGAAATGTTTTACTGTTCCAGAACAGATCATGTATTTCCTGTCTAAAACGTAGGAAGTATCAGGTCATCCTGTCCAACAGCCCTTTGGATGCCAAGATCATGATACCGGACACCTGGACAAACCCCCACAGCTCTCAGAATCTAGGAGAAATAAATGCCCACATGTCTCTGGGAGCCAGGCAGGGTTGCTCCTTCCTCTCCCAGGTGCCTCTTAGATTAGTATCAGATGAAAATTTCATAAGCCTTCATGATCCCACAAGGTATGAATGCTTGACAGGTGAATTTCAAATTGGATTTTTTTCCCCCTCTCAAATTCCAGAAAGACTTTGATCTTTGGTGTCAATAGATATTTCAAACATGAATAAGTGGCAAAAGCCATTTTCAAAATCCATCCTCTAATAAGCTAAGTGACAAGTTGTTCCTTTCTTTTGATGGAGAACATATACAGGAAAAGTGTTTTACAAAAAACGTAATAAAGAATCTGATGGAGGAGTTTGGATTATTTCCACAAAGCTCGGGAAGAATCAGTGACTTTTCAGTAATGCTCTGTACCACCTTACTCAGGAAGTATCCCAAGGAGGCAAAACTAAAACCAGGGGATTTAGCCCAACACTATAGTCAGTTCAGCACTGTGACCGATGATATTTTCATTGCTGGGACATCCAATAAATAAAATGCACACAATCAATATGGAATTCTAATCTGTTTAAATTTATTCTTTGGTTTTTTTATAAGAATCACTTTGGAAGAGACAAGCATGTCTTTGCATGTGACCATGTCCTGGGCTCAGCACCAGGGGCTGGCTGTGTGACAGGTGATGGTTGGATCACATCTCCTGAAGTCATCTTCAGAAGGTTGTGCACTCCCATGGGGAGGGAAACAGGAGTAACAGCCTCTGATGGGAATGGATTGGGTACTGCCCGCTCCTCACTGCTGAGCCTTTCTTTCTGGGCTGGCCTGCCAGAAGAGCAGCAGCAACAGTCCTGGGGCAGAGCACAGGCAGGGACAGAAGGTGCTTGAGCATCTCATCCTCCCCACAGCAGCAGGGTCAGGAGACCTGGAATGTCCAGAGAGACCTCAGCAGCTCACAAACCCTCCCCGAAAAGAGAATCCACTGGGTTCCTAGTACCCAACAGGACATGTCTAATACCATGAATTGGTCCCATTGACAGGAACCTCTCAGTGTAAAGCCCATCTTGGCTTCTCTGAGCAAACCACTCTTGTGTTTTGAGTGTTATTTTCACCAGTTACAGAAGAGCCTAAGGGACACAGCCATAATCACATTTCTTTGCAGAGAGTGAAGAGAATCTTTGCAGAAACCATGCAAAAAGAGCAGGATAAGTTCTGCAGCTGCACAGGGGAAAACAATGGAGAAGAGAACAGAGAAACTGTTCACCGTTAAGGAGACGGATAAATAAAATCAGATCACTTCACAATGCTGTCACAGGTTGTTTTCCACGCAAGCAGCTTGGATGCAGACACAGCAGTCAAGCTGGGACCAGATCCGGCAGCACAGTTAACATTAGCTGTTAGAAATTAACTCCAAACAATTCATATCTGGTTTGTTGGCTTTTATTGATCAACAATGCGGAGTGAGGTGGAGCATTACACAACTGGCATGTCAGTAATGATATCTTTCAGAAGGCAACGAGGCAACAAACAGCTCCTTATCTATACC